>NC_091441.1:61796185-62086721 GCF_964237555.1 Oryctolagus cuniculus | reverse complement strand
AAGTGTAAGAGAGATCAAAAGAGAGAACAAGAGAGAGACAGAGAGATCAGGAGATGGAGAGAGAGAGTAGGAGAGAAAGAGAAAACAGAGACACGTGTTCAGGAACAGGTCCTCTTAAAACTTTGCTGGGGGATCGGCAGGGAAGCAGGAGCATTGAATCTCATTAGGATGGGGGTGGGGTTGACACTGGTGGTTGGGTCATGTGGCCACCTGGTTTCCAGCAATGGAGGCAGGAGCTAGAGCCTAGGATGCTGTGAGGGTGTAGATTGCACCATAGATAAGACTGTGCCATTTTATTAACATTCCCCCATTTGTTTTTTATAAAGCAGGAGTTGTATGGGATTACATTAGCCTCAAAAGTCCAGAAGGGATAGAGGGATGATGATCTGTCTTTAGAGCTACTTCCTGCTGACATGGGGCAGTGAGGTGCTCTTCACTGGTATGGGGTGATGTCTCAAACCATTGTCTCTTGGGTGGGGAGCCTAGTATATCCCTGTAGCAGCATTTGGTTGTCTACCTGTTTACTGAAGGCCTTGGTTTGTTCCATTATCAACCTCTATAAATACTTAAACAGACATGGTAATATAAAAGACAGGGTGAGAATAGCAACCAATTATCCTAAGAGAAGCATTAACCAAGTAATGAGAGGATTTTATAGAGGAGAGGAAATGAGGGGGGCTCTCTGGATCCTTGTGAAGACTGCTGTTTGATGGAGGTGGTTTAAAGCTGATCCCAACCGAGACTGGGAAAAAGGTCACTTGTCTTTTGTGGGTAGAGAAGTTTGTGGAAAAAATCCTGAACAATCATACAACATTAAGTGGGGGAGAGGACCATCAATACATACAGGTCTGGAATAGAGCCATTGATATTAGAGTAGAGGATATGATTACAAAGGAATGAGGTCCCAAATGGGCTAGATAGAGTCTAGAACAAAGGACAGAGTCATTATTAGAGGACCTAAGAAAGGTGCTGTCTAAGTCATGAATAAGCTTTCTTATTGAGAGGCAAATAGAAACTGACAGAAAGGGCTTGATAATAATCTGGTGGGCTTTAAGGCTATGGGCTTATGGGCTATGAGGCCCAGAACTATATATCTCTTCACATGGGGTACATCCTAAGGGAGGTGTGAACCAACCTTCTTGGAGATTTAGGTCTTTAATCCATTTTGAGTGGATTTTTGTGTAAGGTGTAAGGTTGGTGTCTTGCTTCATACTTCTGCATGTAGAAATCCAGTTTTCCTGGCACCATTTTATTGAAGAGCGTGTCCTTGCTCCAGGGATTGGTTTTAGCTCCTTGGTCAAATATAAGTTTGTTGTATATTCTTGGATTGATTTCTGGTGTTTTTATTCTGTTCCATTGGTTTATCCATCTGTTTTTGTACCAGTACCAGGCTTGTAGTTTGTCTTGAAATCTGGTATTGTGATGCCTCCAGTTTTGTTTTTATTGTAGAAAATTGCTTTAGCTATTTGAGGTCTCCTGTGCTTCCATATGAATTTCAGCATCATTTTTAAAGATCTGAGAAGAATGTCTTTGGTATTTTGACTGGTATCACATTGAATCTGTAAATTGCTTTTGGAAGAATGGACATTTTGATGATATTGATTCTTCCAATCCAGGAACATCATGTATCTTCTTTTATTTCTTTCTTTAAAGTTTTGTAATTCTCATCGTAGAGATCTTTGACATCCTTGGTTAAATTTATTCCAAAGTATTTGATTTTTTGTAGCTATTGTGAATGGGATTGATCTTAGAAGTTCTTTCTCAGTCATGGCATTGTCTGTGTATACAAAAGCTGTTGATTTTTGTGTATTGATTTTATATCCTGCTACTTTACCAAAGTCTTCTATGAGTTCCAATAGTCTCTTGGTGGAGTCTTTTGGATCCCATATATATAGAATCATGTCATCTGCAAATAGGGAAAGTTTGACTCCCTCCTTCTCAATTTGTATCCCTTTGATTTCTTTTTCTTGCCTAATGGTTCTGGCTAAAACTTCCAGGACTATATTGAATAGCAATGGTGAGAGTGGGTGTCCTTGTCTGGTACTGGATCTCAGTGGGAATGTGTCCAACTTTTTCCCATTCAATAGGATGCTGTCATGGGTTTGTCATAAATTGCTTTGATTGTGTTGAGAAATGTTCCTTTTATACATAATTTGCTTAGAATTTTCATTATGAAAAGGTATTGTATTTTATAAATGCTTTCTATGAATTTGTTGAGATAATCATATGGTTTTTCTTCTACAGTTTGTTAATGTGGTGTATCACATTGATTGATTTGTGAATGTTGAACCACTCCTGCATGCCAGGGATAAATCCCACTTGGTTTGGTTGGATGATTTTTCTGATGTGTTGTTGCATTTGATTGGCTGGAATTTTGTTGAGGATTTTTGTGTTTATGTTCATCAGAGAGATTGGTCGGTAGTTCTCTTTCTCTGTTGCATCTTTTTCAGGTTAGGAATTAAGGTGATGCTGGCTTCATAGGAGTTTTGGAGGACTCCCTCCCTTTCAATTGTTTCAAATAACTTGAAAAGGAGTGGAGTTATTTCTTTTTTAAATGTCTGATAGAATCTGGTAGTGAATCCATCTGGTCCTGGGCTTTTCTTTTTTGGGAGTGTCTTTATTACTGATTCAATTTCTGTCTTGATAATGGGTCTGTTTAGGTGTTCTATGTCTTCATAGCTCTATTTGGGTAGCTTGTATGTCTTCAGGAATCATTCATTTCTTTTAGATTTCCGAGTTGTTGCCATACAGCTTTTTGTAGTAATTTCTGATGATTCATTTTATTTATGTGGTGTCTGTTACATTTCCTGTTTCACCTCTAATTTTATTGATTTGGGCCTTCTCTCTCCTTTTTTTGGTTAGCTGGGCCAATTGTGTGTCAATTTTGTTTATTTTTTCAAAAAACCAGCACTTTGTTTTTCTGATCTTTTGTATATATTTTTTTGATTTCAGTTTTGTTGATGTCTTCTCTAATTTTAATTATTTCTTTTCTCCTACTAGTTTTGGATTTGGTTTGCTGCAGTTTTTCTAGAATCTTGAGATGCACCATATCTCATATATTTGGTGCCATTCCAATTTCTTGATGTAGGCACCTATTGCTATAAACTTTCCTCCTAACACTGCTTTTACTGTATCTCATACGTTTTGATATGTTGTATTGTTTTCTTCATTTGTTTCCAGAAGTTTTTTGATTTGTCTTTTGATTTCTTCTATGATCCACTGTTCATTCAGGAGCATGTTGTTCAGTCTCCACGTATTTGCATATGTTCTAGAGATTCCTGAGTTGCTTATTTCCAGTTTTATTCCATTGTGGTCCAAGAAGATGCATGGCATGATTTAGATTTTTTTTTTTTGACTTTGGTGAGACTTGCTTTATGGCCTTGCATGTGGTCAATCCTAGAGAAAGTTCCATGTACTTCTGGAAAGAATGTACCTTCCGCACCTTCTGCAACAGTAAGATGAAAAATTCTATAGATATCTGTTAGGTCCATTTGGTCTATAGTGTCGATTAACTCCTCCGTTTTCTAGTTGATTTTCTGTTTAGTTAATTTGTCCATTGCCTAAATCACAGTATTGAAGTTCCCCACTACTATTGTATTTGAGTCTATGTCTCCCTTAGATGCCTTCTCATTCCTTTTAAATAGCCCAATGCCCTGTAGTTAAATTCATATACTTCTGTAATAGTACATCTTCCTGTTGAATTGATCTCTTTTTCATTACATAGTGCCCTTTTTTGTCTTTTAATAGTTTTTTTGTTAAAGTCTATTTTGTCTGATATTATGATGGCTACATCAGCTCTTTTTTGGTTTCTATTGGCATGGGCTATCTTTCTCCATTCTTTCACTTTTAGTCTGTGTGCATCTTTGTTGATAAGATGTGTTTCTTTTAGGCAGCAAATAGATGGGTTCTGTTTTTTAATCCATTCATCTAGTCTGTGTCTTTTAACTGGAGAGTTGAGGCCATTTATATTCCTGGTTACTATTGATAAGTAATGACTGCCCTGCCATTTTTCCATAAATATTTCTATTTTTTTTTACTTTGGATTTCCTTTGTACTTTTACTGGGGGATTTTCTTCCTTTACCTTCTTTCGTAGTTATGACCATGTTTCTGTGTTTCTGTTTGCATCACATCCTTAATCATCTTTTGCACAGCTGGATGGGTAGTGACAAATTCTTTCAGTTTCTGTTTGTTGTGGAAAGTCTTTGTGTCACCTTCATTTATAAATGAGATTTTGCAGGGTATAGTATTCTGCACTGACATTTTTTTCTCTTAGGACTTGGAATATATCTCACCATTCTCTCCTGGCCTGTAGGGTCTCTGATGAGAAGTCTGCTGTTAGTCTAATTGGAGACCCTCTGAAAGTAATCTGGCATTTCTCTCATGCAAATTTTAGAATCTTTTGTTTATGTTTTACTATAGTTAGTTTGATTACAATGTGTTGTGGTGAAGATCTTTTCTAGTCATGTCTATTAGGAGTTGTATGTGCTTTCTGTCTTTGGATGTCCCTTTCTTTCTCCATATTATGGAAGTTTTCTGTTATTATTTCACTAAAAAGGCCTTCTAATCATTTTTCTCTTTCCATGCCTTCAGGAACTCCTAGAACCCATATGTTAGGTTGTTGTATAGTATCCTGTAGATTATTAATGGTGTTTTTTAGTTTCCTAATTTCTTCTTGTTTTGTTCTTTCTATATAATTTCCTGTACTTTGTCTAGTTTGGATTTTCTTTCTTCTGCTTCACCAATTCTGTTGTTAAGGCTTTCCTCTGCAATTTTTATTTGTTCTATTGTATTCTTCATTTCCAGGATTTTTGGATTTCATTTTGATTTCTCTTTAATATCTCATTTTCATGGGAGAAATTTTCTTTCATATCATGTACATATTTCATTAGTTTGTGCATTTACTTCTGATTACTTTTTTGTAATCTTATGATCAATTTTTTGAATTCCATTTGTGATATTTCTTCAATCACATCATCTTGACAATCTAGTATTGAAGTGTTGTGTTCCGTTGAGGGCATCATGTTGTCTTCCTTATTCTTGTTTCTTGAATTTGTGTGCTTGTTATTCATCATTTGTGGATATTCTCATTATTTTGTTTTGTTTTTCCTCTGTGTTGGCTTTTATCTTTGTACTATTCCTCTGTAGATTAGTGGAGTATCTGCTTTCAATGAATACCTAGAGGCATGTGTTGGGTATGGCCATGGAGTTTTAGTAAGTTCTCCATGGTGAAGGGCATGTCTAAGGTGACACAATTAGCTTTTTTTTTTTTCATCAGAGGGGAGGTTTGTTCTGCTCAGCCAAGCTCCTCTCCTCAAAGGAGACCAGAGCCTGAGCGCTAGCCCTAGTGGGTATAATATTCATCCATTCTGCCCCAACGGCCACACAAAGGACTTTGTAGTTCTCAGTGTAAGCTCAGATTCCCCAGTGATGTCCCTCACCAGGTAAGCAGGGAGCCCTGAGCATGTGGAGCCTCCCTCGGTGACTGCCCAAAGTCCCAATCACACTGTGAGCCCTCCCACACAGCCTCAGTTTTTCATAGTCTTGGAACAAAAGCCTCCCAGAGTCACAAGTACCCAGCCCCCTGTCAGTTCTCCCCACTAGACTCAGGAGTCTCCACTTGACTGGTGGCTGGTTGCTGGGCACAGAGATGAGTCAGTCAGCTGTTACATATGTCCAAAATGCTGCCTGCTCTCTATCAACTTGTTACAGAATGCTGTTGCTGGGTGACTGGGGAGAAAAATGTGCCCCTCCTTTTTTTTCTCCTCTAGTTTGGCAGGTACACTCTCCTCCACAGGGCTCCAAGCCAGGTTCCCTCTAAGCTCTTCCTGCAGCTTTATCGGCAGTGGCTTGGGCTGCTGTGGTCTGGTCTCAGCTCACTCTCCAATGCTGGTGCGGAAACAATTGGCTGCTGGGTTCCTGAATTGTGGACATCCATTCCCTCCATGTAGGTCTACTGTGTCCCTCTAATTTACATAGTTTCCTCTGATGTTTTCTCTCTAACTCTTCCCTGAGACTGCACTCTTTCCAATTTTTTAAACTATCGTCTCCTAGACTAGAGCTTTGAGTCACTTTCACTCAAACCCTTGTTTCAGGGTCTTCTTCTAGTGATAGGGATACCATACGGTCATATGGTAAAGAAAGCCTGAGGTTCCTAATGATTGGAAATTGGACCAGCCTTTCTGCAGATAATCTGGACCAGGCAAATAATGAATGGTAGCTAGCATCTTTCAAAACGAGCCCTAAAGTAGTAGATTGTGAGTTGATTAAAAAGTCTGATATGTTGTGTATTTTAATTTTATTACAGATACCTTGTTTGTCTTGAGATTGATTTATCTCAGTTCCATTTTCTAAGCTGACTAATTTATAGTCATTGGATCCTCATAATTATCAAATAAATAAGCACTGGAAATTGCTCTACGGAGGAAAGTGGTATAGCAAGATTATTGCCAGGCCACATAATTTATGATTAAAAAGAACTGAGGCTGAGCAAGCAGGAAACACGTTTCAAGTCCAGTGATTTCATCAATGCCTTCCCTGCTGAAGAAGTATTTTTGGGAAGTCTTAAAAAAGAACAATTCCTTTAAATTTACCTGTTTTGCTTATGCTTTATAAATCAAGGTTGCTATTTGAAATCTGGAGAAGTAAATTCATGGAGAACTAAAACTTGTTACTAGCTTAAAAGAAGTTAAAACTTTGTGGGGTGGGCATTTGGTGAAGTGATTGCGATGTCTCTTGGGAGACCTGTATCCTAAATCAGAGCACCTGGGTTGGAGCCTGGCTCAGATCTCAATTCCAGCTTTCTAGAAATGTGCAATTGTGAAGGCAGCAGGGATAATTTGGGTGGTTGGGTCCTTGTCACTCATGCAAGAGACAATATTAAGTTCCTGAATCTCTGGCATTTGGGGAGTGAACCAGTGGATGGGAGCACAATCTTTATCTCTATCTCTTTCAATGTCTCTGAAAAAAATTATAAAGAGACAAGGGGTATTGCTGGAATTGGAAACACACTGCCTCTGTAGCCTGTGACCTGGGAACAGCTCCCATGATAAGTTCTAAAAGCACCCTATGCAGATCTTTCACATTTTTCACAGTATGCAATCGTATTTTTAATATTATTTATTTTATTAAATTTCTGTTTTTCAGCTAGACTCTAAGCTCAGTGAAAGCAGCTGATGTCTTTCTTGTTTAAACTGCATTTTAACACAGTCTCAGGAAAAACAAGTACCTTATAGTTACTTATTGAGCAAATGAATAAATTACATTCACAGTATTAATAGCTTCTTAAGTTTTCTGGGCCTGGGTTTCCTCATCTGGGAAGTACAAATTGGCTAAGGCAATTACTAAGCTTCTTTACAGTTCTAAAATTAAATGATTCTGAGACAGGCATTTGGCTTTGTGTTAAGATGCTAGTTATGTGCCCGTATCCCATAACGAGTGCCTTGATTTGGTTGTCAGCTCTGGCTCCAGACTCCAGCATCCTTCTGTTGTGCACCACGGGGGATAGCACTACTGAATCAAGTAGTTGAGTCCTTGCCGCCCATGTGACAGAGCTGGATTGAGTTTCTGGCTCCTGGCTTTGGTCTCATCCAGGCCCTGGCTGTTGCTGGCATTTGGGAAGTAATACAGCAGATGTGTTCGTCTCTCTGCTTATCAAACAAGTTAACAAAAATTTAAAAAGAAATAAAATTGTTATAAATATTTTTGTATACATCTTTGAGTAATGATGTGTCAATTCCCTTGGGTAAATACACAGGTATCAAATTTCTGGGTTATAGTGTGTGTATGTGTGTGTGTGCACATGCGCGTATGTGTATGTGTGTGTGTGTATAGCTCATTTTATTATTTATTAAATTCACTGGATTTTGATGAAGAGTTTCCCATATGTTATACTAGCTATTCTGCTACACTTATACATGAGGCTTCCAATTGCTTAACTATTTGAGACAGACCCAATTTTCCAAAAGGGACTTTGATTCGTAACTATCATGAGAGCATGGGAAATTTCATTCTGCCTTTAAAAGTCCTTGGTACCCTATCTTCTTAGGTGTAGGGCCAAAATTCAGCAGGAGTCCTTTGGGGGAGAAAGTGGTCTCATTCTGAACATCTCAAGTCTCCCTTCAGTCAACCTGTCAAAATCCTTGCTGATCTGACTTTCCTTCAGTTTTCACTCCAGATCAGCCATGACCTTCTCTTCTTTCATAAAACCATAGCTGATGATAGCTCATTGTAAAAGGAACTACCTGCAGGGGGTGTTTTGGCACAGCGAGTTAAACTTCTGCTTTCAATGGGAATATCTCGTACTGGAGTGTAGGTTTGAGTCTCAGCTATTCTGCTTTCTTTTCTTTTCTTTTTCTTTTTTTTTTTTTTTTTTTTTTGACAGGCAGAGTGGACAGTGAGAGAGAGAGACAGAGAGAAAGGTCTTCCTTTGCCGTTGGTTCACCCTCCAATGGCCGCCGCGGCTGGCGTGCTGCGGCCTGCACACCGCGCTGATCCGAAGGCAGGAGCCAGGTGCTTCTCCTGGTCTCCCATGGGGCGCAGGGCCCAAGCACTTGGGCCATCCTCCACTGCACTCCCTGGCCACAGCAGAGAGCTGGCCTGGAAGAGAGGCAAGTGGGACAGAATCTGGCGCCCCGACCGGGACTAGAACCCAGGGTGCTGGCGCCGCAAGGCGGAGGATTAGCTTACTGAGCCGTGGCGCCGGCCAGCTATTCTGCTTTCTATATAGCTTCCTGGTAATGCATCCTGGGAGGTAGCAGATGATGGCTCAAGTGCTTGGGCCCTTGCCTCCCACATGAGAGAACTGGATGAAGTTCCAGGTTCCTGGTTTTAGCCTGGTCCAGTCTCAGCTGTTGTGGGCATTTGAGCAATGGACCAGTGGATGCAAGTTCTTTGTTTCTTGCCTTTCAGGTAGATGAAAAATAATAATAAATAAACATTAGAAAAGTAAAAAAAAAAAAAAAAACCCTTCTTTGACCTGGAATTCCAGTCCATCTATTTTCTATTGCAGTCACACACTATTTTATTTAAAGTACATTTTTTATGATGCATTAACTCTTTTTCTAGTTCTCATAGTAGAATTGGGTTATACTTTCTTACCAAAGAAGAAATCCTCTGATTCTATGAATTATTAATCTAGATATACTGGTACCAACAATATTATATCAGATACAGATAAAAATTTATGATATTAGGATCAAACATTAAAAATCAAATTTGAGGCTGGTGCTGTGGCACAGCAGGTTAAATAAAGCCCTGGCCTGGTTCTGTGGCATAGTGGGTAAAGCTACCGCCTGCAGTGCCAACATCCCACATGGGTACCTGTTTGAGTCCCGGCTGCTCCACTTCCTATCAAGCTCTCTTCTATGGCCTGGGAAAGCAGTAGGAGATGGTCCAAGTCCTTGGGCTCCTGCATTTGCCTGGGAGACCTGGAAGAAGCTCCTGGTTCCTGGCTTTGGATCAGTGCAGCTCCGGCTATTGTGGCCAACTGGGGAGTGAACCAGCAGATGGAAGACCTCTATCTCTCTCTGCCTCTCCTCCCCTCTTGTGTAACTCCAACTTTCAAGTAAATATATAAATCTTTAAAAAAAAAACCAAAAAAGCCCCAGCCTGTAGCACCATCATCCTGTGTGGATGATGGCTCGAGTCCCCGCTCCCTGCTAATATGCCTGGTAAAGCAGCAGCAGATGGCCCCTGCACCCATGTGGGAGGCCTAGAAGACGCTCCTGGCTCTTGGCTCTTGGATTCAGATCAGCTCAGCTCCAGCCATTGCAGCCATTTGTGGAGTAACTCATTGGATAGAAGACCTTTCTCTCTCTGTTTCTACCTCTCTCTTTAACTCTGGCTTTTAAATAAATAAAATAAATCTTTTTGAAAAAAAGAAGTAAAACCTATATTTTTACTTCGATTTGCTTTAGAATCATAACATTGCAAACAACCTTGAGTAACCTTACTCAATAGTTGTAATTTCTGATATATGGTGGTTTGCAGTGAGGAGATGTTGTCAGTATCATAGCCACTAGCTTTCTACAGATATTCAGTCATTCAACTTTCTACAAACCCTCCCCTCATCCTCTGGAACAAGACTTTCCTTGCATCTCCTATGCTCCTGCCTTGTCATATACTTCAGCAATTTGAAATGCAACCAGGAAAGAAGGGAAAAGAGAGGCAGAAGCAAAAATGAGTTGGAGGGAGTGAATTTCATGCTCAGTGATCTAGGGTGGGTGTGTGCCTGTCCCCATGGAAGCACACATGTATTTGTGGTTGTTAAAGAATATTGTTTCCTAAGGCTAACAATATACAAGGGTACTTAAAAATGTTCATGGAAAATGGAATTAAAAAAAGTTGATATTGGTACAAAAACTTTTGAGATCTACTCATTGTTTTCTCAAAATACATATTTTCCATGAACTGTTTGAAGACCTCTGAGATATATATATATATATATATATTTCAGAACTCTGGCACTGAAATAAGCTTATTTTTAAAATTCATTTTTTACTTGATCTGACCTCAAGATTTCCTGGAAACTTTCCACTCAGTTTTCCAAAAAGAATTATTTCCTTGGAATTGAGTAATGAAGCCAGAGTCTTACAATTGTTTTAGGAAAAAAAAACAAAACAAAACCCAAACAACACAAATACCCTCTGTCATCTTTTAAAGTAATTTTGTTTTTTGGAGGAGTAGCTTAATAACCGGATTTGTCTGAAATAATTTATTTTTATTGAATTAAAGGATTATTGAGAGTTAAAGTTCATGTTGAAATAATATAATTATTAAACTATTATAAATCTCTCTGATGCTGACATTTGTTCAGAACTAATTAGATTTGTGACCTTAAGCAAATGAGTTTACCTTTCTGGTGCTTGTTTTCATGATTTCAGAGAGAGGATCATTACAGCAGTGTCCTTTGTTGTTAGTTGTGTTGGTACAGAATGCTGGCATCATTAAGTGAGTCCCAGGGACTAAAGGAATGGAAACTTGTCCAGGCAAATGCACCCTTACTGCTAGCAATACAGCAATGTGGTTAATCCTCCTGGTGCATAAAGTATGCTAAGTCCTTTTTCCAGATGAGTAGAATGCCTGAGTACTCTGCTGTTCACCTTATTTTTGTCTTTTTCTTAACTTCCCTCTGTTCTGTCCTGTCCTTGGAGAAAACAAGAGAGGTGAGAATCATCAAAGGGTTACTCCCGTGCAGAGAAGACTACCAAAAAACTCACAATTTTTAAATCCAAACTAATTCTATTTATACTTCTATACTTAATCTCTTGAAAGTTATATTCCTGGGTTGAAGATCTAGTTATAGATCTCTGAGGACTGACTTTTTTTTTTTTGTCCTTGACACACAAAAAACCCTCTCTGGAGGTAAAGAGAAAGTGCCTCCTGCTCCCTCTAGAGGGAAAAGTGTGCAATTAACATTATTTTAGGGGATTCATTCACAAAAATCAGTGTGAATGAACATGCTTATAAAAGTTCAAGGTACCACATACATTCAGTCTTTTGAGAACATATAACACTGGGCACTATGTAGGAAGCTAATTGGAAGCAGAGCCAGGACTCAAACCCAGGCATGCCACCATGGGATGTGGGCATCTTAAACAGTGTCTTAATGGTTGCACCAACTGCCTGCTCTGAAAACCCTCATTTTCAGGATGATTTTAAAGTACAGGAAAGGAAAGAGGTAAGAGAGGTAAAAATGCTATATATGCAAGAGAATATGTAGAAATGGAGAGATTTAATAAGGCACAAAATGGCAAAGGAGAGCAGAAGTGATTTCATGGATGAAATGACATTCTCTGCCTCTCAAATAAGGTTTTATATATACGTATATACATAATTATATATAATACATATATATATAATTTTTAAAGAGATACAAAATGAGGATTTTCACAGTGCCCATTGTTATAGGATAAATGGAATATTTAGTAACTAGGGAAATGGAAGAAAAGGAAAAGCGAGCCATTATTCTAAATAAATTTTCTAAATTACTGCCTTTGTTTTTTTCAGACTTGAAACATATATTTAAAAATCAAAAATACTTTGTAGAGGTTGGCATTTTGTTACAATGGATTAGGCCACCACCTGTGATGACAGATCTCTCCCTCTCTTTCTCAATGTGTGTATATGTGCATGTCTCTCCCCCTCTTTCTGTAACTCTACCTTTCAAACAAACAAATCTTAAAGAAAAGTTTTGTATATTGTAGCTTTCCTCTCCCTGTCTAGCTTCATCTCCTGCCTATTCCTAACACCTTATATTCTAGTCGTCCTGAAATGCCTGCAATTTCTCTTCAATTTCAAGGAACTCTGTGTCTGTGATGATGCGGTTCCTTCCACCTGTAACACTTCTCCTGACCCCTTTCCCCTTGGCAACTTCCATTCCTCTTTAAGAATCAGCTCAAGTACCTCATCCTCCCTAGAATTATTTCTCTCACATGTCAACATTTTCATCCCTTCGACCACTTGGATTGGTCTCCACATTGTCTTCTGCATGCCCAAGGATCTCAGGATGCTTGTGTCTCATTCTCTTACACACACACCTTGCAGTGGTCTGCTGTAGAGTTCATCTGCTCTGTTAGATTACAAATTTTCTGAGGGAGGGCTACAGATATTAATCATTCCAACTAATTTATCTACCTTCCAAAGTTTACTTATTTTCATTTTATTTAAATGGGAGATAGATGATAGGTAAATAGATAAATAGATAGGTAGATAGATATAGAGATCTTTCACCCATTGGTTCACTGTCAAGATGGCCATTAACAGCTGTGGGCTTGGTAAGGCTGCACCCAGGAGCTGGTAACTCAGTCTGGGTCTTCCATGTGAGTGACAAGGATCCAACTATTCGAGCTATCACCTGTGTTCTCCCAGGATACTTTCTTAGCAAGAAGTTGGAATTGGAGGTGGAGCTGGGATGTGGTCAAGTGCTCCAATATGGGATTCAGGTATCTCAAGTAGCATCTTGACTACTGCACCAAACACCTGCCCTGCCGAATCATTCTTATATTCACATGATGCAGCACAATGCCTTAAATATGGTTTATAGTCAGTAAACCTGGAATTGAAATGGAGTTTTAAACTTTCCAATGTGTTTTGAGCTGTGCTGCATTTTAGAATAGGGACACAAGAGAAGGTAATGGGGGACACTTTTCATCTGATCTTTCTTTGTTTCTGCATATGTGATGAAATGGTTTAGGGATTATTTTAATTACTTTATTTGAAAGGAAGAGTTACAGAGAGAGGGAGAGACAGAGAGAGGGATCTTTCATCTGCTGCTGTACTGCCCAAATGGCCACGACAGCTGGTGCTGGGCTGGGCCAAAGCCAGGAGCCAAGAGATTCATTTGGGTCTCCCACGTGGGTGGCAGGGGTCCATGTACTTGGGCCATCTTCTACTGCCTCCCAGTAGCAAAGCAGGAAGCTGGATTGAAAGCAGAGCATCCAGGACTCAAACTGGTGCTCTGATATGGATACCAGTATTGCAAGTGGCAGCTTAACCCACTGTGTCCCAATGCCAGCTTTATAATCGGTGATTATAATGATCTTTGAAGTTACCAATAAGTCTATGAAGACTAAGATTTACATCATCTTATGACAGGACTTGCATCATAGGGGATACAATAGCCGCTTATGCCTCGAGTCCATGGGTCAGAGAACTTCAGTCACATGGAGATGTTTAAAGAGATCTTCATATCCCACAAGGATTTTGCTTCCTGTGTCATCTCCAGCAAAGTCAGCCCCCCTACACTGCTCATACCTAATCCCTCCCTTCGCCATCATTTAAGGTCACCCATCCAGTGTTTTGAAAACATCGCCAAACCAAAGAATGTCGATGAGTAGAAGGTGAAAGTGCTCAGGAGAATCCTGATTGTGATGTTTAAAGAGGCCAACCAAAGGCTGAATTAAAATCAGTTTGTTGATCCAGGGACATTTTCCCAAGCTTTGGTTGCTCCACCATGGAATACTACTCTTGCTTCTAGTTTATTCCTTAGTCTTCAGCTTTCTGGATTCTGCATCTATTAAGCACTTATGCTGTTAATAATGATAATGATAATAATAATAGTAATAGTAATAGTACAAGTAGCTATAGAATCATTGAGGCAGTGACCATGACTTCCTTGCTTGGCATATAGTGGGTGCTTAAAATATATTAGTTGGAAGAACAAGTGAATTAAGTAATTAATAGAATAATTCATGTATTTATTCACATTTATATGTGAAAAGCTCCATGGCTAGATTATTTTTAAAAATTTAAAAAATGATTTTTCATTTATTTGAGAGAAATAGAAGGAAATCTCACTTGTTGGTTCACTGCCCAAATGCCCACAGTAGCTGGACAGCTGATCTGGGGCCTCAGCCAGGATTCTCAAATGCAATCTAGTTCATCCATGTAGGTGATGGGAATCCAATTTACCTAGACAATACTATTGCCTCTCAGGATCTGCCTTAGCAGGAGACTGGGGTCAGGAGTCAGAGCTGCGAATTGAACACATGTACTCTGGTATGGGAAGCAGGCATCATAACTGGAGTCCTAACCACTCACCTAGAAGCCCGCTCCCAGCCCCTGGTAAGTTTCTTACATGCACTGACCCAGGTAGTCCTTATTTCCCTATAAAACGAATACCAGGGTATATTTGTCATTTGGTTCTGGAGGTTGAGATGTAGACAGGTTAAATGATTTGCTCCTAAACATTCCTCTAACAAATGGCAAGATCAGAATCTAATGAGAAGTGTTCCCCAGTTTGCAACTTTGTTGTGGAACCATGTTGGGCAGTGGGGTCACAACAGGAGGACCCAGAAAGCAAGGTCCTAATTCTGCCCTTCTCTGTGCATCTGACCTTCTCCCGTCTTAGGGTCTTGCTAATGGAGAGAGAGACAACCTCCGCCCCATCTTTTTGCTGGATTATTGTGTAGATTAGTTTTACAAGTGAGATCAATCTTTAGAAGTTCAGCACAGGCCAGCGCCATGGCTCACTAGGCTAATCCTCCATCTGCAGCGCCAGCACCCTGGGTTCTAGTCCCGGTTGGGGCTCCAGATTCTGTCCCGGTTGCTCCTCTTCCAGTCCAGCTCTCTGCTGTGGCCTGGGAAGGCAGTGGAGGATGGCCCAAGTGCTTGGGCTCTGCACCCGCATGGGAGACCAGGAGGAAGCACCTGGCTCCTGGCTTTGGATCAGCCCAGCGCGCCGACAGCAATGCAGCAGCCGCAGTGGCCACTTAGGGGGTGAACCAACGGAAAAAGGAAGACCTTTCTCTCTCTCTCTCTCTCTCTCTCTCTCTCTAACTCTGCCTGTCAAAAAATTAAAAAAAAGAAGTCCAGCACAGAAAGCATGAAATAAGCACGATATAGGTTTGTCATCTGCAAATTCGAACAACTACATATATAAATTATACACCCAGGCCGGCGCCATGGCTCAATGGGCTAATCCTCCGCCTTGCAGCACCGGCACACCGGGTTCTAGTCCCGGTCGGGGCGTCAGATTCTGTCCCGGTTGCCCCTCTTCCAGGCCAGCTCTCTGCTGTGGCCAGGGAGTGCAGTGGAGGATGGCCCAAGTCCTTGGGCCCTGCACCCCATGGGAGACCAGGGGAAGCACCTGGCTCCTGCCATTGGATCAGCGCGGTGCTCCAGCTGCAGCACACCGGCCACGGCGGCCATTGGAGGGTGAACCAACGGCAAAGGAAGACCTCTCTCTCTCTCTCTCTCTCACTGTCCACTCTGCCTGTCAAAAATAAATAAATAAATAAATTATACACCCAAAGTGTGTGTACAGATTTTTCTCTCGTCATTATTCCCTAAATAACACAATCATTTACATAACATCTACATTGTATAAGGTATAATAACTAATGTAGAGTTGATTGAAATAGTATTGAAGGGGGGCTGGCTCTGTGGTGTAGTGGGTAAAGCCGTCGCCTTCAGTGCCGGCATCTCATACGGGCACTGGCTCAAGTCCCAGCTGCCCCACTTCTGATCCAGCTCTGCTACGGCCTGGGAAAGCAGTAGAAGATGGCCCAAGTCCTTGTGCCCTTGCACCCACGTGGGAGACCCAGAGGAAGCTCCTGACTCCTGGCTTTGGACTGGCTCAGCTCTGGCTGTTGCAGCCATCTGGGGAGTGAACCAGCAGACGGAAGACCTCTCTCTCTGCCTCATCTCTCTCTGTGTAACTCTGACTTTTGGGTAAATAAATAAATCTTTAAAAAAAGAAATAATATTGAAGGATGTGCAGGCCAATACTACAGTGCTGTTGTGTAACAGGGATTGAGCATCCATAAATTTTTATAGCTGCTGAGATTCTGGAACCAATTCCCTGTGGATACCAAGGAACACAAGTATTCACAGCAAAGTGATTATAAGCTGCATGGTAAAGAAGGAAGATTCTTGCAACGCTGGGTAAATCGAGATGCAGAAGGTAAGGATGGAGGGCTTCCAGCTCTCGGAACTAACGGAACTGAGGAAATTGAGGGCCTGATGGAGCTTCAATTTCGCAGAGCCAAAGGCACTGGGAATAAAATGTGGGAGGAGGCAAAAATGTGTTTTAAACAGATAACCATTTGCAGAGTCTTTATTAGTGCATAGATAAAAAAAAACAAAACATGAATTGGCCTTAGGTGGTCTTGATGAATGCTATATGTTGATGATAAGCCTAATAATTCATATTAAAATTTAAATGCTTATAGAGGATGTTTACAGTTATAGAATGGCAACTGTGTTTGCTATTCCTTTTGTGTTGTATCTCAACGGAATGTATCTCAGTGTTCCCTTCCAACACGGGGTAATGCTGAAAGGTTTTTACTCATTTAGTTGAGGATGCAAGATTAGCTAACTGAATTAGAAAGGGGCTGATATCCCTGCAACCCCCATCCTCTGTCCGCTCGCTTCTTCTCATAAGTGAATTAACATGCAATTTAACTAGAATGAATTATAGGTTGTCAGGAGATAGATTTTAATAGCTTCTGGAATAAACAATAATAGGAAATTACTAAAGTTGCCTTAAAATTTAGTTTAAAATTGAGTTTTGACTCATTTAATGTGTAAGTTTCAGAGTTCAAAAATGCGATGTGTTTTTGCTTTTATTGTTTTTTGTGTTCTTTGTGTGAAAACCTGACTCAAGATTTCTAAATGATGGAATTCAATTATAGCAAAAGTGGCTATTTTGGCTTTAATGGTTTATATTTAAACACTCATAATCATAAAATACTAGAACTGAGGAGGCTTTCAGCATGTATTTCTCAGGGTTCTGTGGAAGCCTAGTCCAATGAGATACTCTGGAAAGAAGAGAATTATTCTCCAGGTGATCAGTTGGACTACACCACACCTGTGGTCCACTCTTAGAAACTAATAGGGTTGGCACTGTGGTATAGTGGATAAAGCCACTGCTTGCAGTGCCAGAATACCATATGGGCAGCAGTTCGAGTCCCAACTACTTCACTTCCTATCCAGTTTTCTGCTATTGCCTGGAAGGCAGTATAAGGTGGCCCAAGCCCTTGGGCCCTTGCACCCACGTGGGAGACCTGGAAGAAGCTCCTGACTCCTGACTTCGGATTGGCCCAGCTCTGGCTGTTGCAGCCATGTGGGGGGTGAACCACCAGATGGAAGACCTCTCTCTCTCTCTGTCTCTGCCTCTGCCTCTCTGTAACTCTGCCTTTCAAATAAATAGATAAATCTTTAAAAAAAAGGAAACTAATAATGGGCATTAACTTATTAAAGACTCTCAGAACTTCACAGTAATGAAATATCAATCTTTGCTTAATATAATTCACCATTATATTCATCATAGCCAAATAACTATTAGTGACTTGTAAGGAACACAATTCCAGTCTCAAGTTAAGTGACTTGCCCATAACTGTGCAACGCCAGGAATCTCGATTCCTGATCTACTTCAGTGAGGTGATGTACTAATAAGGAAAAAAAAATGCTCATTATTCTTATGGCCTCTTCTTTAAGAAAACATGCTTCCTACTATTGATTGCCTTTTCTCTTTAAATGTTCACAAATCATCTCTTCAATAAGATATTCTAAAATGTTGCTGGTTATTAATCCCAAGTTCATCAATGCATTGTTAACCAGTTTTTGAAACTTGAAGGGTTTGCCAATTTTTCATTCTCTGATTTTTAAAAATTTTTTGGAGTTCCAAATATTATTAATAATGGTTCTGTCAGCACATATTCAAGATTCATGTGATATAATTTTTTTGTTTTAAATATTTGAAATCTTTGGAAACATTGTTGTTTTATCAAAAACAATTTATATATCTTGCTTTCTTTTTCCTTTAACCTGTATCTTGCCTTTTCAATTCTTCTTAAAAGAACAAAAATGGCTTGTTATTTTATATTTATTATCAATGCTATCTAACAACATTAATAATGTCTAATTTAATTCAATATATTGACTTAATACTTGAATCTTGGTATTTGGATATTTGGATTAAAATGTTAAATATTTTTAAAAGTTTTGTTTATTGTATATCCATAGTTTGAATATAAACCTTCAGCATTTCTAGACTTTGTCTTAAAAATTAATTCATATTCTAGGATTAATTTTAATACATCCTCTAACCACCAACAGAAAGGAAAATTGATAAAAATTTTAATATCACCTGAGATAAAAAGAGAACATATCATGTGTATAAATGGTAGTTAGTGCATATCTGGAATATTGTGCTAAAGCTTTCCTAAAGACATACCAGAGCGAGTATGGCCTCCCCCTGCCATGCCAGGATCCCATATGTGCAGGTTGGAGTACGTGCTGCTCCACTTCCAATCCAGCACCCTGCTAATGCACCTGGGAAAGCAAAGATAGATGGCCTGAGTTCTTGGGCCTCTGCACCCACATGGAAGCCTGGATGAAGCTCCTGGCTCCTGGCTTCAGACTGACCTAGCCCCTACTGTTGCAGCCATTTGGGGAGTGAACCTGTGGATGGAAAATCTCTCTCTATCTCCTCCCCACCCCCAGTCATAACTCTTCCTTTCAAGTAAAAAAAATATATCAAAAAAGAAAACACACCAGAGTGGAGAGTTCACAAGCTGGAAACTTAAGAGTGTGGAGGAGGCAGCCCCAAATGCCTTTTGTTAGTGTGAATTCCTGAAGCATGAAGCCTAGAGTGGACTATGATGCCAAATTGTGCAGCTCTGAGTAGGTGCAGTGTGTATAGCAGGTTTACATGTTCTCCCTGTGTAGGGGAATTGTTACTGTGCTACTAATGTTTTGAAGGACAACCATAATTTCTTTCAGCAAAACTAAGGGCTTGGCATCATGGGGAGTTCCATTCCATGTGAAGTGATGACTCATATACCTGAGACAGAAGTAGGTAGAAGAGCAGGAAAGGGAAGAAATGTTGAACAAAGACCCAGGATTCAATCAGCAGCTGCTAGGTATCTATTTAGTCTGAGGCATGAGGTAAGACAAAACACTCACTCCAGGTGGCATAGCTAACAGTGACAGATAACACTTCCTAAGCTTCTACTGTGTTCAAGTATTTTCAGAGCATACTTTGGCTCAGCACAGCCACATTAACAGTTATCATTGCCCTCATTGTATAGATGTGAAAACTAAGGTTTAAGTAAGTTAAGGAATTTGTTGAAGGTCCTAGAAATTGGCAAGGCAGGAATTTGATTTAGCATATTCTGAGTTTAGGACGTTGCCAGGTAAAACTGGAAAGTGTGCAGCCCAACTGTAGAACCTGATTCTTTGGGATACGTAAACAGATCTTGGATTGCAGAAGGAACATTTCACATGACATTCATTCAGCTACCGTGTTCTGAAGTTTGTTTTCACGCGAAGCATCACGGTTATAATGATACTTGTCTTAGGGAGGTCTCAGGCTAGCACCTTCAAGGGAAGTACTTTCTGTGTATTTGGATTTGAATGTCTTCTGATGAAGCTGTACTTCTCAGGACCCCTCCCCTTCAGTCTTCGCTACTTCCTGCTGAGATTTGATTCATTTTCGCATGTCCTGAACCCCTAATACATTTGAGTAGGAAATTTAACCCCAGAATTTGAAGCACAGCAGAGGGAGAAGGAAATGCTGGGGGTAGATCCAGTTGTAGTGAGATGAAGGGTATAGGAACTGAAAACAGGTAATGTATTTTATACATTTGATATTTATGAATATTTTCTTTCTATACAACTTTGTTTTCCCCTTAATTTTATCAGAAATCCATCATGATTTTATTTATCTAAATTATGACAATATAGTGTCTCCCAATTTTCTTCTTACTTATTTACCTTTGTTAAGAAAAATTTAATTGTATTTCATTGCAAAATTAATACATACTTATAGAATGGGGAAAGGAAAAAAATCACCCCTAACCCTGTCACTCACATGGGAACACTGTCACTAAGAACTTCTGGAGTTTGGGGGCTGGCACTGTGGCACAGTGTGTTAAAGCCCTGGTCTGAAGCGCCGGAATCCCATATGGACGCCGGTTCGAAACCCAGTTGCTCCTCTTCTGATCCAGCTTTCTGCTATGGCCTGGGGAAACAGTACAAAATGGCCCAAGTCCTTGGGCCCCTGCATCTGCGTGGGAGATTCGGAGGAGGCTCCTGGCTCCTGGCTTCGGATAGGCACAGCCCCGGCAGTTGCAGCCATCTGGGGAGTGAACCATTGGATAGAAGACTTCTCTTTCTCTCTGTCTCTGCCTCTCCTCTCTCTGTGTAACTCTGACTTTCAAATAAAATAAATAAATACTTAAAAAAAAACCTTCTGGAGTTTTATGTATAGGTATATGCATTTCTAAATTTTTTTTACAAAATTGTTACTTATCACTCTGAAACTCATTTTTTCCATTTAGTAAGATATCATGAGCATTTATCCTCATATCATTAAGTATTTCAACTTGCAAGTTTTGTAGAAAAGATACTTTGTAATTCAAGCATCTATAGAAGACTTTTTTTTTTTTTTTTTTTTTTTTTTTTACAGGCAGAGCAGAGTGGACAGTGAGAGAGAGAGACAGAGAGAAAGGTCTTCCTTTGCCGTTGGTTCACTCTCCAACGGCCGCCATAGCCAGCGCGCTGCAGCCTGCGCACCGCGCTGATCCGATGGCAGGAGCCAGGTACTTCTCCTGGTCTCCCATGGGGTGCAGGGCCCAAGCACTTGGGCCATCCTCCACTGCACTCCCTGGCCACAGCAGAGAGCTGGCCTGGAAGAGGAGCAACCGGGACAGAATCTGGCGCCCCGACCGGGACTAGAACCCAGGGTGCTGGCGCTGCAGATGGAGGATTAGCCTAGTGAGCCGCGGTGCCGGCCTTATAGAAGACTTTTAAAAAAAGACTCATTTATTTGAAAGAGTTGCAGAGAAAGAGAGAGAGAGAAAATGAGAGTAAGTGTGATATCTTAAAGCCATTGGTTCGCACTCCAAGTGACCTCAATGGCTGGGGCTGGGCCTGGGCCTGTCTGAAACCAGGACCCTGGAACTCCATCCGGGTCTCCTATGTGGGAAGCATCATATGCTGCTTTCCTAGGTGCCTTTGCAGGAAGCAGAGTTGCCCCGACTTGAGCCAGTGCTCTCAGAGGGGATGCTGGTGTCACAAGGAGCAGCTTAGCTTGCTGCACCACCACACCGACCCCTAAAAGACATTCCTTGTTATAATCATGTTTTCTCTCTACTTTTCATCTGAATTTATAAGGAAATAGCCAGTGTACACTGTCTGATCCGTATTCCTGATTTCATCAGTGCTGATGACTTAGCAGTCTAGTGACAACTTCCCACTAATGTTTCTGAGATGAGAGTAGCCAAGGAGTGTTTTTTAGCCAACCCTGGGCAGAAGAGAAGCAGGTGAAGAAAAGTAGCAGATGATGCTCATCCTGAGAGCTGACTCAATCCTCTTGCCTGGCACTAGGTGGCACTTATGCTTTTGCAAAGGAATCCAAACAAATTCTTTAGAGTAATCGCTTAAGCTTATTTCTGCCTAACATTTTCAGGGATATTACTCACATTCATTCAACTTTTATTGTATCTCCTGTATGAGTACCTTGTAGTATTACCTTCCAGCTTTATCATACACACACATTTTTGCCTTATTTTATCTACTTTAAAAACATTTCCAAAATACTAGTTTTTCTCTCCTTGTTTCTGGTTTATCTGAACTAAAAAACAAAATAAAACCCCAAATAAACTAATGAAAATATCCAACAAACTAACCTAACAAAAAATAGATTGGGTTAAAATTGCTCCAGGATCTTAATTTTTAGTTGAATCTTTAATTCAGTTGGAGCATCCAGTATAAATAAATAATAAAGATTTTTGTTAGTTTTGTAGTGACTAATGGGACATGAACTCTCAAACAAAATGCTTGTGAGTTATTCAAGTATGGATGATGTGTGGAAAAGTGTTGAACCCTTGTTAAGCCCCTTATTCTGCAGCATGTGAGGTAAGAAGGCTTATTTAAGGAACACAATAACAAAGCATGTGCTACATTAAGCTCTTCTGATTGCCACAAGTGGTTAATTTTTTTGGGTTATCAAATGATTAGAATTATAATTTTGAATCTTCCTTTCAAAAGGGAGGATCATTGGGACACAGCATATATGAGGTGGGGGTGCTTCAAACAATTCATGGAAATATGAAATTAAAAGATAATGTGCATTTCCATGAACTATATGAAGACACCTTGTATTAGTTAAGTTTGGCATTGTTGGGCATACCAATTCTCCAACCAACCTACTTGTCCCTCTTGTTAGGACAACTCAGTTATTTCTGCTTGTTCAAGGAAATGAGTTTCTTTGTGCTTAAAGTTTAATTTACTTATTTTTGAACAGTTTATTTTCCAAGAATAAAAGCCTGTAAATTGAATTACAAGGTAAAAAATAGGTCATTTTAAAATCTTAATATGTGTCACCAATTGCTGTTGAAACAAACCAACTGATAATGCAAAAGGACCACAAATTTGCTTTCCCATGACGAATTATTTTTAAATTTTGGTTTTGTTTTTATAATTTTTAATTTATATAAGGTGAACAAACTTCATGTATTTTATATGTACAAATTTAGGAACATAGTGATACTTCCCACCTGCCCATGCTCCTACCCTCCCTCCTCCTTTCTTTCTTGTTCTTTTAAATTTTTATAGGGACATACATTTGGATTATTTTATAGTCATAAGAATAACATAAAATTAACCTTCCACTAAGCAAAGAATACAACAAATAGTAAGAAGAGGCCGGCGCCGTGGCTCACTAGGCTAATCCTCCGCCTTGCGGCTCTGGCACACCCGGTTCTAGTCCCGGTCGGGGCGCCAGATTCTGTCCTGGTTGCCCCTCTTCCAGGCCAGCTCTCTGCTGTGGCCAGGGAGTGCAGTGGAGGATGGCCCAAGTGCTTGGGCCCTGCACCCCATGGGAGACCAGGAGAAGCACCTGGCTCCTGCCATCGGATCAGCGCGGTGCGCCGGCCGCAGCGTGCCGGCCGCGGCTGCCATTGGAGGGTGAACCAACGGCAAAGGAAGACCTTTCTCTCTCTCTCACTGTCCACTCTGCCTGTCAAAAAAAAAAAAAAAATACAGTGTTCCTCAACAGTAGATAAGGGCTGTAAACAATGACCAAATCTCAAAATGTCAATTTTGCTCATATACATTACATTTTTGTACTCTAATCATTACCACAGATTAGAGAAATAATACGATATTCGTCTTTTTGGGACTGGCTTATTTCACTAAGTTTAATGGTGTCCAGTAGCACCCATTTTGTAACAAAAGACAAGATTTCGTTCTTTTTTACAGCTGAGTAATATTCCATAGTGTATATGTCACATTTTCTTTAACCTGAAGGCCAGGGCATTAACCCACTGCACCACAGTGCCGACCCCATCATTTCTAATATTTCAGTTTGATTTCTCACCAATATCTCAATCTCTCAGCAAAATTTTTCATCCATATTTCTATATCTCATGAATTTGTTTCCCTGTGTTTCTGAGTAATTTTATGATCATTCTTTTGAATTCCTTTTCAGGCATTTCATCAATCTCTTCATCTTCACATTCTAATATTGTTGTGTTCCTTTTGGGGAGTCATATTGTCTTACTTGTTCTTTTTTCTTGTATTTCTGCATTTAATTTTAGGTATTTGTGGAAACACTTATTGAATTTCTCCTTTGATGACTTTTACCTTTAAGTTATGCCTCTGTGGCTTTGTGGAGTGTCTGCTCTTTCAGTGGATATCCAGAGGTGTGTGCTGGGTGGAACCAGAGAGCTCTGGTTAGTGCTCTAGTGTGTGGCAAGAATCTAGGCTGTCATCCTATTTGGGCATGGTAGATCTAACTGCGCTGCTTCTGCTTTTATTCTGCTACTTTCCCCTGGTAAAAATATTTTCCCTATTTCTCATCCATAGTGGCTCTTTTTGTTGTTACAGCATGGAAGATGGTTAGAGATGTTTAAATCTACAGGCTCTTTTATGCTTAGCACCCAAGTTTTGAATGTTGTGCCCTATCTCCATCCTCCTCCTCTTCCCCACCACCTTGACTTCTTTCCTCTTACAATTTCTCCTTGTATTCTTAATTTAGCTGTGTTTCAATTATTTACAGCAGCACTATTTTAGAGACGTTTGAATTTTTTTTCTCTTTTAGTGTGTATTTATGGATGGTCAACCTTGTTTAAAAGAAATGACATCTCTATCCCTTGTGCAGCTCATTATAGTCAACATAATTGTTTGGAATAAATTATAAGACTTTGATACACCCACTTAATATTTCCCTTGTTATACTGGAATTTGTACCATAAAGACCTGCTGATTTAAGATTATATCGTGGCCAGCTCTGTGGCATAGTGGGTTAAAGCCCTAGGCTGCCATGCCAGCATCCCATATGGGCTCTGGTTCAAGTCCCAGCTGCTCCACTTCTGATCCAGCTCTCTGTGGTCTGGGAAAGCAGTAGAAGATGGCCCAAGTCCTTGGGCCCCTGAACCCATATGGGAGACCCGGAAGAAGCTCCTGGTTCCTGGCTTCAGATCAGCTCAGCTCTGGCTGTTGCAGTCATTTGGGGAGTGACTCAGCAGATGGAAGACCTCTTTTTCTCTCTGGCTTTACATCTCTCTGTAACTCTGTCTTTCAAAAAAATAAAATAAATATTTTAAAAGAGAGATTATATTGTATTTTCTGAACACTCTTATAGAGTATTTTAGTAAGTATTTTTTCCCCTGATTTGTCTTTTAGGAGTTAAAAAGGAGATGTGAAATATTAGCAGGATACCAATTCTTTAAATTAATTTAGCCTGTTTTTCTTTTTCTTTTAATATGTAGAAGTTGAATCTTAGATATTATTCTTGACTTTCTGCTAATCTTTCTTGGAGAGGGGCCCTTGAGTTGGCTTCTAGTATACTTGTAGAAAAATCTACCTCTTTAAATGATGGGGGCTTAGGATGGGCCAGGCAGCCCTTCAGGCTTCATGAATCATGCACTTGGAATTTTTGATTTATAGCCAAAGTTATGTGACTGTCCTGTGAGTAGGAAAATAAGATTTATTATTTTAATATTTTTGAATCACTTATAAAATATATGAATGTACTAATACAATGTTAGATACCAGAAACAAAAAGATGCAACAGACTTATTACAATATTTGAATAGTCCTACTCTGCCCAGAATCTTAGATCTGACCATATAGCTATCTTAAAAAAAGAATCTGTTCATACCTGATTACTAAAGCAATATATTTTCATAATAAAAATTTTGGCAATGAAAAAACTACAAAAATATATTGGAATATTTTGCTATCAGATGACAGAAACCCATTCAAACTGTAATGAACATAAGGAGACATCAATCATATCTTTTGCTGACATAAATACCAAGAAGGAAGATTAGTGAAGCTTCAGGTAAATATGGATGTAATGGTGAGATTGTCTTTAGAGAGAATATTTCTTGAGAGAGTATCTATCTATTATTTATATCTATCTATTAATTTATATTTCTACAACCTATGTCATCTATCTTTCATCTATCTATATCTCTCTATCGATAATCTATAAGTCATCTATGTCATTTGTCTATCATCTATCTATCATATTTATCTACCTATCATCTCTATGTAACTTCTATTTATCTACCTATTATCTCTCTACTTTTTCTATTTTTCTGTCTTGGCTTCATGTAAAAAGACTGTCTTAATACAGTGGTAAAACAGCAAGAAGAGGTCACACCAACAGTTCTAGATCAACAATGGCTTTCCCAACTGATAATAATACCAGTAGTGGAGGGGATATCTTTTTACCTCCCACTCTGTTCTGCTAGTGCCTTGCCTAGAATCCTGTAAATTAGATTGAAAAAGATGGACTTGGATCCAGAGAAAAATAAACAAAATTGTACAGCATATGTACCACAAATACACACACGATGAGCAAACAACAGAATGGGGTGACTTGTGGGGAGCAACTCGGACTAGACTGTTACTGGAATTAAGACTTATTCTATACATCTGCTCTCCCACAATATGGCACTGGGAGAGGAGTAAACAGCTTCTACGCAGCTGCCTCTCGCCAACTTGAGTGATGACCTGCAGGAGCTGATCCTGCTCCTGATTGGAGGAGAGCAGCGTACTCGGCGTGTGGGTAGCAGAGTTGGGATTGGTGGAAGAGGACTTTAAAGGAGGAGAGAGACAACATGCACCAGGAACATCTAAGAGGAACATCTGAGCAGCCCCCGAGAGAGCCGGCCGGCGGTGTGCCGCTCCCCCGCGGAAGTGGGGAAAGTGGCAGGGGGAACCGCCCTTCCACGGAGGTGGAAGGGACGGTAGCCAACCCGGGAAGAACCAGCAACAAACCCGGGAGGGGCCGAGCAGACAAAAGAACAGTGCAGGGTCCTGTGTCGTTCCTCTGTGAAGAGGGGGAGCGACATCATGGTGCCATGACTCGGATATGAAGCCTAGGCAGGGTTTAGTGTCGTTCCTCCATGAAGAGGGGGAGCGACAGTGACTCGCACTTGGACTTACATCATCTTCACAAAAGAGCAATGATTTTTAGAGAAGTGACAAGAAAAGGAAGAGGACTCAGAGTTTCTAGGGGCTAATATATGCAGGAACTAATAGAAGGTAGGGCTAGTTAATGAAGTGTCTTATGGTGTCATTTCTAGGCTGACTAAGGTCTAGAGTTGTATCCCATGATTAATGAACTTCTGCCCTCCCTGTAAGTGAGGGAAGGAAGGGCACCTTTATAAATGGATGTGCTGCTTTCAGGCAAATAGGGGGAAGGCAGAGAGCTTTCGTTGTATCTACTTCTCAATCACCTTTAGCTCAAAACAATCAATATGCAAAATGGCATATTCTGGAGCGATGTACCTACCACCCTTCATCCCAGAGAGAAGAGAAGACTCTTTCTTGGTGGATCCAGAAGAAGTGCTGATGAGTCAAGGTCAGGATCTGTGCATATCCCTGAAATAGTCCCTGTGGCCAGTAGATGACCAGCTTCTTCTGGCTGGACCTCAGCAGTGATAGGGTCCAGCTATGCAACATTCTGAAGTGAGTCACCCACAAAAAAGAGTGATTCTGTTGCATAAAAGAGTGGGACAAGGATCACGTTCTGGGTAGAAATAACAATAGCTATTCCATTTATCTACAGAAGAAAATAAAATCTCCTATAATGACACAACTCAGAGAAAATGACCAATCACACTTCTGGTGCATGTTTCCAATTTTAAAATACCTAAGTTTAAAACAACAAAGCTTGTCTTGAATTGCATATGTTTTGCTACTTTTTTTTAAATTTAACAACTAATTCTCTGCTTTGCCAATATCATCTACTTGTACATTTCAAAAGCTTTAATACAAACTAGTTCATGCAAGTGTGGTTTTCATATACTGAAGTAAGTAGGCTACTAATCCTTATTGGATTTTCTAAAAATTCATTAGAAGGAGAGGTTTTCTATTTGTTTGCTTGCTCCCCAAATGCCCACAATGGCTAGGGCTGAGCTAGATCAAAGCAAAGAGCTAGGAACTCAATTAGGTGTTCTGCTTGGACAGGAGGAACCTCAGTATTTGTGCCATTATTGGCTGCTTCCCAGGCACATTAGCAGGAAGCTAGATCAGAAGTACAGGATAACCAGGATTTAAACCAGGCAGTCTGTATTGGGATGTGGACATCCCAAGTGGTAGCTTAACCTGTTGTGCCATAAATGCTTGCACCAGGAACCTAATTATTCAAGCCATCACTGCTGCCTCCAAGCCTCTGCTTTAGCAGAAGCTGGAATCAGGAGTTGGATTCAGGAATCAAACTTAGGAACTCCAAATGATGAGGCATGGGTGTCCTAACCAACATCTTAATACTTATTCCCCTACTCAGTTTTTAAATACTCAATATACATATATGTCTGGACTTCAAAGCTACTCTCCCACTCCAACTACAGTTCTGCAACATTGTGTTCTGTTTTCTGTGCAACATGTTGTCACCAGTAGGACTGGTCAGGCCTTATCAAGGAGCTCATTAAGGTGTGCTTGCCAGTGAAGTCATTGCTCTGTTCTCTCTGGTTTCTTAACTAACACAGACACTCCCTCCCGCTCCAAGATGAGGTGTAGGGCAGGACCAGTGTAAGGCCGGGGAAGTCTCTGTTCTGGCTCTCAAATATAAAAGAATGTATTCAAATATTATTTTGATGAAGTTGTTCAAACATAAAAAATGAATATCAAACCCCATGATGAGGATCAGGCATTTAGCCTAGTGGTTTAAATTACCTGTATCCCACATCAGAGTACCTGGGTTAGATTCATTCCCAGCTCTGATTCTTTACTCCAGTTTCCTACAAATGTAGGCTCAGAGCGGCAGCTATGAGGGCCCAAGTAGTTGGATTCCTGACATACTATCGGAGTTGCATTGTTCCCAGCTCCCAACTCTAGCCCTGCCCCAGCCACAGCCATTGTGGTCATTAAAGCAGCAGATGGGAGTGCTTGCTGTCTCTCTGCCTATCTCTCTCTTGGTCTTTGACTCTTATATAAGTAAGAGTCATCCCACCCCATCCCATGAAGTGTTTTGTGACACAGAGCAGGATCATCCTAATCTCATTCTTAGCAGGAACAATTATTTGTGGGTGGTGGTGTGGAGTGCTGGGATGAGGGTAGGTACAGTTTTGCAAAAGTGGACAGTGTCTCCTGTTCAAAGGCCTGGGCCTCTCTAAGTCATTTGTCATAAGGAAGGGAATGGAGAGAGGGGAAATGATTCCCTGCATGAGCCATTCACATTCCCCTGTACACCCTCATCCATTTTATAGATTCCATGATTGCATTGCTATCTTCAGTCCTGGGCCTATGGCCAATTACACCTCCCAGCCAATCTGTTTTAGGCAGAATCATGAGGCATGTCTGGCCCCTGAGATATGGGTGGAAGTTGTGGTGGTCACTTTTGGGTTAGGGCAGTGTGAGTCCCTGCACCATCCTCTAATCTCTCCTCTTGAACAAGGAGCACAGGGTTCTCCTTCTTAGAGAACAAATCACACAAGTGGAGTGGTGCAGAGGACCTGCTGCCTTCACAGGCTTGACAAACGTACCTTTACTGGAACACGATTTTCATCACAATGTAATCTCTTCCATCCTGTACGGATTCACTGCTCTTGATGGCATCACCTGGAGTGATAGCTCTTCTTAACCTTGTCAAAGATAAGCAAAGCTGGCTCTAGTTAACAAGGTAAAGACAGATTAACCAGTAGTAACTACTACAAAGGGAAGACAGTCCAACAACTAAATCGAACTTCAAGGTGACTGAAGGAAGAATGAGGGGGTAAAGAGAAGGGTGATCAGGGCTCAGTAGAGCCAGGGAGCAGGAAGGAAGTAAGGGTTGGTCCATAAGTAGGAATTGGTCCATTATGTCTCCTAGGTTTGCTAACTGGCACTTGGGGAAGTCACACTCCTACCTCTCACAGATACCAGGGGACAGAAGTGTTTCCAGATGCTGTCTGGAACAAGCTGAATTCTTTAGTCAGCCTGGAGTTTTCTCCAGTGGGCATTGGGGTAGGGGTAGGGGTAGGAGGAGGGCATCATTCCAAGGATTTAGCATGAGCTATTAGAAACTGTGTTGGTGTTTGTTCAAGTCTGACCAGGCTATGGCTAGGGACTAGTTGAGGAGAGGGCTCAGAGGGACCTGGCTAGTGCTTGTTCAGGCAGATTTCTTTGTCCAATCCGGGAGGAAGTCACCTACGGAGCTGATTCTCTAAGTCCAAGAGCTTAGAGAGCCATTGGGTAGATCCATAGGCTCTTCCAGGTGCAGCTCTGGCTTGCAAATCCTTCCTGATAAGGTTCTATAAGTTTGAAGTTCACGAGGAAGCAAAAGTAGGAGTCCAGAATTACTGGTTTCTTGGGGTAAGTTCCTTATGTTTGGAGGAAAGGAGTACCTCCACACGAGGGCACAACATTTTCTGTAATGGCCTGGACTACGTGAGCAAGGAAGATGGTGGCCATGCCTTCCTTTGACCCATGGGTCCCAGACATGCCTACTGGCAAGCAGGGGTGCTACTCTTCTCTCTGGCTCCCAACCATTCATCTTTGTTGTCTCTGAAAAATCAAATGAAAAGAAAAACTGAACATTTTTCATATTAAAAAACTTCAAGTCCCAAGGTACTGCATGTACCTGGGTGTAGACAAAATGAGTAGGAAGAATCAGTGGGTATCCCCTGGTTCACCTCATATTCTGACATTTTAAGCTATACTTACCATTGCATGCCCAACTAGGACATGAACAATGGCTTACTGTGATTGATGTTACTGTTAACAGTTTCTTCAAGGCAGGGTCCCTTTATCAAATTTGTACATTTGAAAGACAGAAATCCACAAAGAGAGGATCTCTGATGGTTCACTCCTCAAATGGCCGCAATTGCAAGGGCTGGGCCAGGCCAAAGCCAAGCCCCAGGAGCTTCATCTGGGTCTCTCACATGAGTTCTGGGGCTCATGTACTTGGACCATCATCTACTGCTTTTCCAGATGCATTAGCAGGGAGCTGAGTCAGAAGCGGAACAGTTGGAGCTTGAACCAACACCCACATGGGATGCCAGCATTGCAGGTGGCAGCTTTACCTGGTATACTACAATGCCTGTCTCCATCCTTGTGTTTTATGCAGTGTTGGGCAATGACTGGTACATTGTATATGTAGTTTAAAAAAATGGGGAGGAATTTAAGGAACTCTTGCTGGATACCCACCACTGGAGGATCCAAATGTCAACTGTTCTTCAGAGATCAATGACTCACAGATATTCTTGCTGTTTTAAGCAAGTAAACAACTTCCTGCTGCATGAAATCTTGGTCCTTCCTACCCAAAGAACATGGCAAGAGGCAGGAATGCTTAGGGAACAGCAGGCTGAGTTGTCTTGGGCCCCCTCCTTCTAGCTAAAGCAACTTTTTTTTTGTTTTTGTGCTTGTTCATGGACTAGAGAGGGTTTAGAAAAATTTGAGGTGAGAGAGGTGTATGATTGGTCTACTGGGAGATGAAGGAAAGGAGGGAGGGAGAGGTGAGAAAAGGAAAAAAAAGATCTTTCAATTGTAAATATTAGCCTCTGTTGTGTGTTAGTAGCAATGAGGTCAAATGGTATGTGCAACCATTTCTGTAAATTTCAGCTGAGTTTTGTTACAATGACCCCACTTGTGTGGTATGGGAGATTTGGTGACTCAAATACCTTATTGATTGAAGTTCTTATTCCTTTGGTAGGAAAAAGTGGTTTGAAAAAAAATGGTATAAAAGTGTAAGTGCTCTGTGCTTTGTGAAATTTGTGCTCAATTAGTCACAAAAGGCATAATGAGTCATCACTTAGCAAAAAAAGAAAAAGAAATAAAGAAAAAAGGCTCTTCTTCTGGGGCCCTGTGAGGCTGTTTGTGTTTAAGCCTGTGACAATTTTGAAATTGTTTAAACTTTAAAGCAAGAAACCAATTCTCAAGAGCTGGATTTCTAGTAGCAATAAAAGAGATAATTTTTTACTTGGGTATTCCTGTGTTTATACCTTGCAAGAAAGAAAACCTCATTTAGGCTAATCTGTGTGTTGCCAGGCCTATGTAGCTGCTGTGGATACTGATGTTTTCGAGTTGTGAATAGGCACATGGGAATCATATGATACATAAAACAATACTTAAGCTTAAAATCTACCTGCAGTAGCTATTTACCTCCAAATGTTTCAATTGATTTTGGTTTCGTAACAACATGACATGAACTCTGTTTTATTGGTTTGCAAAACACACCCCAGGCAAGCTCCTGCTGGACTCTATATACACCCAGCAAGATCACTACAGGGATTTCTCAGTTCCCTAGATGGTGTCCAAGTCCTTGACAAAAGGACAGTTCAATAGCCACCTGAGAGCTTTGGTCTGTACCAGCCTCACGGATTTTTCTACAGCTGCCATCTTATTGCTTTTAGTGAATTAATTACCAAACCAAATGAGTTTTGGCTTGGTAAATATGGCCAATGAACACTCACACCAAGGGAATACCAGATTGAGAAAGATTTCTCGTGAGTGTGCAGGCAAGGAGTATACTGGGAATGGCTCCCTATAGCATACCTCTTGGATCCAGGAGGCAGAGTGGTCTTTGCAGGGAAAGTATACGGATTTCTTCAGGGTCCTGCGGTCATTGTAGGCAGAGGTAGCGTTTAGTCTTATATAGATGCAGAAGTTTGTCATGCTTCTTCATACATCCCATTTCCAAAAAAGGGCTTCCAAATCCTACCTGGAGGAGAGACTGGAGTATTAGAACAAGACAAGAGCTTAGGATACTTTGGGCTAACACCTGCACATGTCCTTGTGCACAGCATCGGTTAGAATTGACTATTTGGAACTTTTAACATCCCCCTGTTGTGGTCTGGCTCCTGTGCTCTTCTGAGTTCCATAAGCTTTCTAGAACATTCTCTTAAAAGAAAATTCAAGATAATATGTGCTTACAAATTCTTTCAGAGTATTTATTCATGTCCCTCTACCCCCTTTGCCTAATTCCTACCTTATGGGTAATAGATTTTTAGTACAATTCTAGGATAATTCTGGATCTTGCTTGATGCATATTAAAATGCAGAAATCATCTTTTGTAGATATCAGGGTTTGAAAGAACTATCTAGTGCTGAATCCTAGACCATGGACTTGCTCATTTATGTCATTTGGGGACCATAGCATCCCCCTGCTTCATGTCAAAACAGTCCTCTTGGAGTACAGCCAAGTCAAGACTAGATGACTAGCTTACATTCCATGAGAAACCCCGATACTGATGCTGCTCATTCTTCCCTGCCCAGGTCAATTCTCTGAGAGGCTTATTTTCTTAATTTCTTAGTTTTATGAAATTATAGTATTTTTAATACCTTCTAATCACTTTCCTTTATATTGAATTAATCCCTGTATGAGTCAGTATTCCCTAGAGGAGGAATGGAACCAATTAGAGGAAGGGAGAGAAGGAGGCAGGACTGAGGGATGGAGAGAGGAAGATTTGAAGAATTGTTTAAGATGATTATAGGGGATGGAAAAAGAAAATCTGTAAGGAAGTTTGGAAATTCAGAATTCCCATGCTATAGTCTAGAGATAGACCCACTTCTTCTCCAGGAAACCTGGTCTTTACTCTTAAGAACTTCAACTGAGTGAGTGAGGCCAACCCGCATTACCAAAGCTAATCCTCTTTACTTGAAATCAGTTAAAGGTAGATGTTCATTGTATCTATAAATTGCACCACGGCAACTTATAGATTGCTATTTGCTAAACAACTGGGCAGCGATACCCTCACAAACTTCACCCATGAAATTGATCTTCACCAAGTCCTTATAGTATCTCTCCCTTAAGTAGTTTGCTTACCATACATTCTTCTCAAGTTCATGTCCATTTGATTCAGATTTCATTCTTATTGTTTTGAAAATCAGTAAAACTATCATGAAATAAGCAGTGTCAAGTATACCTTTTCATCAATTTTCTCCAAATAACTTATGATCGTTCACAGAAAGAAGGAGTATTATACATTAAAGAAGGATTAGTTTTTTTATGAAAGGTATACACAAACAGAATGTTTTTAAGTCTGAAGTTTAAGGGTATTATTAGAAAATTTTAACTGCCAGTAGATTATATTTTAAACACCAAGAATAATTAGTTTTTGAAACTCGATTTTTTTAAACTTTTATTTAATAAATATAGCTTTCCAAAGTACAGCTAACAGATTACAATGGCTTCCTCCCCTATAACTTCCCTCCCACCCGCAACCCTCCCCTCTCCTGCTCCCTTTCCCATTCCATTCACATCAAGATTCATTTTCAATTATCTTTATATACAGAGATCAATTTAGCATATATTAAGTAAAGATTTCAACAGTTTGCACCCACACAGAAACACAAAGTGTAAAATACTGTTTGAGTACTAGTTATAGCATTAATTCACAATGTACAACACATTAAGTATAGAGATCCTACATGAGGAGTAAGTACACAGTGACTCCTGTTGTTGACTTAACAGTTTGACACTCTTGTTTATGGCGTCAGTGATCACCCTAGGCTCTTGTCATGAGTTGCCAAGGCTATGGAAGCCTTTTGAGTTCGCTGACTCTGATCTTATTTAGACAAGGCCATAGTCAAAGTGGAAGTTCTCTCTTCCCTTCAGAGAAAGGTACCTCCTTCTTTGATGGCCCGTTCTTTCCAGTGAGATCTCACTCACAGAGATCTTTCATTTAGGGTTTTTTTTTTTCCCAGAGTGTGTTGGCTTTCTGTGCCTAAAATACTCTCATGGGCTCTTCAGCCAGATCCAAATGCCTAAAGGGCTGATTCTGAGGCCAGAGTGCTGAAACTCGATTTTTAACAAATAATTATAGTCAATTATTCAGCATCTAATAACACTCATAATGCATAGTTTATAGGGAGTATTGTTCTAATTGTTCAATAGAATGTGTTCACACATATACTAATATTTCAAGAAACAAAGACATTTGGAATGTCTAACTTGTAAACTATTAATATATGACTTGATTATGTAACCACCGCTTCACTGCAAGAGCTAGGCAGTAGAGACTACATCTTGTTCTCTAGAACTAGCACAGTGCTTGGTAAAAAGCAGGTATTCAGTCAATGAACTCTGTAAATGGCAAGCCACTCATATATACTGCTTACGCCACGTCCTTTGTGTCTCTCTGTAAATGATGTTATGCATACCCTGGATGAGGGAGGAGAAAGATTCACCACCATCCTGCAAGACATTGCTAGGTTTGGTTCCCAAGACGTGGACAAGGGTCATGAGGGTAGGCAGCAGGAATAGGACCTCCAGAGCCCACAGTGGGGAACCAAAGGGCTGCATCTGTTGCCAATGTTTCCTTTCCAGGAGTGTCCCGTGTCCTTGAATAAGCACACAGTTCTTTTATTAAAATCAAATACAGTGAGCAACAGACAGGTAAAATATATTTATCTAATGTCCTTACATATCTATATTTTCCTTTAGACTATGACTCAAAGACATACAGATTCCAGTAACACTTTGTATCACTAAGTCCAGTATGGGACTTAAAATGACTCTGTGAGAGAAAATCAAAGTTAATTCAGCTTGGATCCTGGGATCCTGGAAGTTCCATTTATCCTACATTTTTACATTTTCGTTTTCCTTGATTCCCGCTTATTTTCTCATCTTATATTGTAATCACATTTTTCTTTTCATCTGAGAAATAAGCTTCATTGAGGATAGGACTGAAATGTATTTGTTTTATTCAAAACAGTTGATAGGACACTGCTTTCTTAACACATACGGGCTAAATATAAATTTTGGAATAGACCCTTAAGTAAAAGGAAAACATTCATAAGTGATGAGCAGACCTGGCCTTACTAATGGCCTGCTGCGCAACCATCTCTCTTATTTCCCTTGCTGATAGAATCCCAATTATTCTAAGAGTTGGATAGTAAAAGACTCAGGAAATGTCGGCTCCTCTCTGGGGGAAAAATTATCATCAGTTTAAATCAGTTTTGGCAGTCCTATTTTTCCTTCCTGTGATTAGTCTAGGGGTTGCATGTGATACAGTTCTGGCCAATGAAGCATAATGGAAAGAGAGTTGGGATTTCTGGGAGGGTTTTTCTTCCCACGCAAATGAAACAGATGACGACAAATCCTTTATTCCTCCTTGCCTTTAGACTTCTTTCTGTGAGGATGTGATGCTGAGATTTGCAGCAGTCATTTTGGGACCACGAGGAGACAGTCAAGAGAACTGCAGAGAAGCCTGCCGGGGCGCTTCTGAACTAACCAGTGGAGGAAGCTCCTACTTTTGAATGTCTTGTTGTGTGACACAAACATCACCATTTGTTTAAGTCACTTTCATGTCAGGTTCAAAACTTGTACCCAAAAGAATGCCAAGTAATGCAGAAAAGTATTCAAGTACACTTTGTGATTAAAAACATAAGCATCTTCTATGTATTTTTGGAACATTACAAGGTCCCCCATGGAAAAATCTAAGTGACCTTTCCCTTGGAAACGCTGCATCATTCCTGCTTGTTCACCTGGCAAGTCTGCTTCATCAGATTGTGAACTTCAGAAGGAAGCTCCCTATCTTAATAGGATGGGAAGAGCTCAGAAGTTAGAATAGAGAAAAACAGAGTGGTACCCAGGCACTTTTAGAATTACTTAACATTTCCTCAGGTGAAAAGATAATTTCCGATGTTTTGGTATAGATAAATATATTCCAGTTGGATCTTGAACAGGCATCCTGGAAGAAGATGCCTAGTAAAAATAGTTTTTCAAAACAAGTGTCTTTTGAGCTTGGCAGCAACATTCAGTGTTTAAGATGGGAAAAAACCACCATCCAGATTTGCTTTCCTCATCAATAGTGAATTTTAAAAAGAACTTAGTGACTTGAAGAGTTACCCACCAAACAGATTCAAGAAATGGAAAGCTTGAACCATTGAAGCTGTTGGAGGGCTAACCTGATCTCTCACTTGGGGTGTTGCCAACAACCCGTGTCAAGTAGGAGTTCTTCGGGTAAAGCTCTGTTTACTTGTGACAAGTAATGGAGACAGGAGAAGGTGGAATTACCTAAAGAAACTGCCTCTTCAAAAAGCAGTTTGGCAGTTTCCATAGCAGTATAGAACAGACATAGACATAGCAGACATAGCAGAGTGATCAGGAAGTACAAAAGGAGGAGGAGGAAAGCCCTTTCTGCTCAAGCAATATACATTGTATTTTCAAAAATCTCTCGCTTGTCTTGTGCATCTTTCCTTGTTTTTGGTGTTCTGGCCTCCTCTGGGTTCAATGCTGCAAGATAAGCCTTCCTGGAACATCCTCTGAGAAAACCACCTCAGCGAGTAGACTCAGATTTTCTGCATGAATTCCTGAGCTGTCCTGTTGCCTAAATCCTATACTACTGGGTTATAGGAATCAGGGCCTCATTTGTGCATTCTTTAGCCTGATTTTAGAATTGAAGCCTTCCCCCATCACTTCAGTGTAACAACTATTCCAATTTGGTTTAACTATTTCTTACCCTTTTTTGTGCTCAGTGCAATGAATGTTGAATTCCATTAGGTTTCACACTCTACATAATGCTCTTGCCAAAGTCTCTATTTATTTAAAATTTTGTGTTTCTGGGTGTTTTGGGTATCCTGACTACTTAGAATCTTACTCATCATTCTCAGTCATCCTCAATCAATCCTAGAATAGATGGCGTGGACATAAGTTATTTAAGGGCACACACTGGGCAAACTCATTTACCTTGGTAGCAGCCTTGAAAGTGAATCTCTCCCTTTTCTTCTCACTGGTAGAAATTAGTGAACTGGATGCCTTAGGCCACCAAAAATGGACTCAATCCATGTCTCCCATGTGGGTGGCAAGAACCCAACCACTTCCCATCACCACTGCCTCTCAGTGTCTGTATTAGCAGGAAGTTGGAGTCAGAGCTGAAGCCAAGAATCAAATTCAGGTTCTCTGATACGGAATATGACATTTTAGCTCCTACTCCAAAGTTCCTGAACTCCGAGGCCTACTTGAACTTTGTGTGTGCACACTTGTTGCTAATTATTTCTTTTGTGACATCATGCCTTGTCAGTGGCATGATATAATTGAAACAATAAGCAATAAAGTGGAATGCAAACTGCTTCGCGTAATCCCTGTTGTATTTCATAGGCTGTTGCAAAGTCTTACAAGTATCTCGTGAGCTGTCTTTTTAATCCAATATTTCATCTTTGTGTTGGTAGATATTTAATTTTTCTTTCTTCCAAATAAATTTGGCAAAAATTATCCAGAAAACTATGATGACATCCCTTCATTGCTTCACTCTATAACATTATTACACTGCATGCTTTAAGTATTGCTCCTGCTCTTTTTCCTCTCATTGGTCTCCATTTTCATCCAGTTTTCATACTTAACAAGTCACTCTTTATCTTATCCCCCGACTGAAAACCTCAGTGGCTTGCGACAGCCTATTGGGTGGAGTCTAAATTCCTCAGCCCATTTTCTTGAGCACGTGGGTAACCTATTTTCTGTCTTATATCTCCTTCCATCACCTTATGCACAAGCCCTCTGTGCATTCTGTGCTCCCTCTTCTCTTTCAATAATCTAAATCTGCTTATAAAATCTCAACCCCACTGAGAACTCTCATCCCTAATTACTTTCCTACATACAGGTGGTAACTGCATAGTGCTGAAGTGGGTAGTGAGCATTTTGATTCATTGCATTCTTGTTTCCTGCCTTTGTCTCACTTGCTAGGTGTGGAGTCACTTCCTTATTTCGGCACCTGTTTCTCCATGTTTCTATTGTCTTTCCATCTATGAGCCCCTTGGCCTTCTCCAGTCTGTATCCTAAACAGCACTCTCACAAATACTCCAATTCCTTTTGCACTTTTTCCATCTTCCCAGAAAAATGTCAGCTCTGAATCTAGTTTCATTATTTATGTTTTGAACTCAGCTCACCAAGAGGCCTGGTTCAACCTCACATTCATATATTCATGTATTCAAATGTGTCACTATCTGATAAACTTTTTGTTGTTCTTAGTCATTTTTCTTAACCACTTCTATCAGCTGCCATTCCAAGTTTGCATCATTCTCAAGTATTTTTCTTTTTTTAAAAAGATTATTTATTTATTTGACAGGTGGAGTTACAGACAGTGAGAGAGACAGAGAGAAAGGTCTTCCCTCCAATGGTTCACCCCCCCCAAAATGGCTGCAACAGCTGGAGCTACACCGATCTGAAGCTAGGTGCCTCTCCCCGGTCTCCCATGCGGGTGCAGGGGCCCAAGCACCTGGGCCATCCTCCATTGCCTTCCTGGGCCACAGCAGAGAGCTGGACTGGAAGAGGAGCAATTAGGACTAGAACCTGGTGCCCATATGGGATGCCTGTGCTGCAGGCGGAGGATTAACATAGTGCGCCACGGTGCCAGCCCCCAAGCATTTTTCTTTACTCCAAGCTCACTCTCAGAAAATGAATTTGCTACCAATTTCACATACAAAAAATGGAGGCTGCCCAGCATGGCCTTCTATGATCCTCTCTATTTATCTAAATACAAATAGATAAGCACTCCAATCTTTACCTGTTTTTCTCCAGGTTCTGAAGATCAATTGTCTCCAAATTGGACAAGGCCAGCTGCTTCCCCACGTCCTGGATCTGATCCCAAACCATTCATCTAGAATCTTGTTTAATCAATTATTTATTCTATGTCACATCTCTAGTTCCTGACTGATTAATTATTTTTTAAAGATTTATTTATTTATTTATTTATTTGAAAGTCAGAGTTACACACAGAGCCAAGGAGAGGCAGGGAGAGAGAGACAGAGAAAGAGAGAGAGAGAGAGAAAAAGAGAGAGAAAGAGGTCTTCCATCTGCTGGTTCACTCCCCAGTTTGCCGCAATGGCTGGAGCTACGCTGATCCAAAGCCAGGAGCCTGGAGCTTCTTGGGGGTCTTCCACATGGGTGCAGGGGCCCAAGGACTTGGGCCATCTTCTACTGCTTTCCCTGCCATAGCAGAGAGCTGGATAGGAAGTGGAGCAGCCAGGACTCAAACTGGCTCCCATATGGGATGCCTGCACTGCAGGCACTGGCTTTAACTGCTACACCACAGTGCTGGCCCTGTGATTAATTCTTGATTGACTATAAGAATGCCCAAAGTTTTCCCCATCTAAAATACTCACGTTTTCTTGACCATGCATCCTCTCTTCCTCAACTGACCTTTTGGAACTCCTTGTTTCCAGTCCCCCATTGCCCTTCATTCCTCATCTGCTGCATTTGGCTTCCATAAACAACATGTGACTAGAGCCATTCTCACTGTGCTGTCCAAAACTTCCTATTTCCAACATCACACAATTAAAGTCTTATTTTGCTAAATTTTTCTATATTGCAGTCATTTAATTTTATCTAATTCTTTCATAGTAGATTTTATCTTGCTAAATTCTTTGAATAATTGCAGCTACCATTTTTTTTTTTTTTTTGACAGGCAGAGTGGACAGTGAGAGAGAGAGACAGAGAGAAAGGTCTTCCTTTGCCGTTGGTTCACCCTCCAATGGCCACCGCGGCCAGAGCGCTACGGCCAGCGCACCACGCTGATCCGATGGCAGGAGCCAGGAGCCAGGTGCTTTTCCTGGTCTCCCATGGGGTGCAGGGCCCAAGCACCTGGGCCATCCTCCACTGCACTCCCTGGCCACAGCAGAGAGCTGGCCTGGAAGAGGGGCAACCGGGACAGAATCCGGTGCCCCGACCGGGACTAGAACCCGGTGTGCCGGCGCCGCTAGGCGGAGGATTAGCCTAGTGAGCCGCGGCGCCGGCCTTGCAGCTACCATTTTTAAGAAAGATTTATTTATTTGAAAGGCAGAGCTACAGAGAGAGAGGGAGGGAAAGAGAGAGAGAGAGAGAGAGAGAGATTGTGGTAGAGGCCTTTGTTTTTAAATTAAACTTCGTTCTGACATGATTAAAGTTGTGGTAGAAGCCTTTCCAAAGTCAGAAGAAGAAAAAGGGAGGGATCTTTATTTATTTATTTATTTTTGACAGGCAGAGTTAGACAGTAAGAGACTGAGAGAGAGACAGAGAGAAAGGTCTTCCTTTGCCGTTGGTTCACCCCCCAATGGCTGCTACAGCTGGCACGTTGCGCCTATCTGAAGCCAGGAGCCAGGTGCTTCCTCCTGGTCTCCTATGTGGGTGCAGGGCCCAAGCACTTGGGCCATCCTCCTCTGCCCTCCCAGACCACAGCAGAGAGCTGGACTGGAAGAGGAGCAACCGGGACAGAACCGGCACCCCAAATGGGACTAGAATCCGGAGTGCTGACGCCGCAGGTGGAGGATTAGCCTAGTGAGCCGTGGCGCCGGCAGAAAGGGAGGAATCTATCCTGGGAATGAAGTGTGGTTGTTATCTGCTTGCCTGTGAATGCTTCAACTGTAGTTACTATCTGCTTATATGTAACTATTTCAGGTTCTGCTTGCATGTAGGCATATAAGGGAGACAAGGAGGCCAAAACCATATATTTATATGAAATGCCTCCTCTTTGTTCCTGGCTCAGGCTTTTGGATAAGAACTTCCGCCTGGGCCATATGCCAGTAGAACTAATAAAAGACTACTTCTTGTTAAAAGGTCTTGATGTTTTGTCTCTACATGCATTCTGCCACTACCTCCATCCTCTGATTCATTCTCCAAATAGCTGCAACAGCTTGGGGTGGGCCAGCTTCTTTGTGGTCAACGCGTGGGTCCAGGGGTCCAAGCATTTGGGCCATCTTCTGCTGCTTTTCCTAGGCCATTAGCAAGAAGCTGGATCAGAAGTGGAGCAGCCAGGTCTCAAACCCGTGCCCAGAAGGGATGGTTTGCAGGTTCAGGATTGCAGGTGGTAGTTTTATTACTGCACCACAGTGCGGCCTGGCAGCTACCATTTATTAACTACCTTCCATGTTAACTAATTGCTCCCTCTCTCTCTCTCTCTATATATATATATATGTATATATAAGTATACATATATGTATATGTATGTGTGTATATGTATACATATAGAAATATATACATGTATATGTACATACATTCCTTACAATAACTTGGAAGTGTGGATATCACTTGTTTTGTTTTACATAGAAAACTGAGGCTCAGACCGGTTAAGGCATTTGCTTAGGGTAGCTGGAAGCAGCAGAGCCAAGATTGGCACCATAGTCTGTTCCCTTCCAAAGTCTACTTCCACCTATGTTCACAGCAGAAATAGCTTACAGGCCACTTCTTCTAAATGATTTCTCCTTGGATCAAATAACTCTCTTGATTCCACCATTATGCCTTAGATATGTTTGTATCATTTCAGCAAATCTGCTATATTTTATTGTAGCTATTGCCTTCTTCTCTATGCACTGGGGGCAGATTCATGCCTGAGTCATCGTCTGGTCAATGCCTGTACACCTTCAAATGCTGCTAGATGGTAGACAACACCCCTTTGCTTCCTATTCCTCAAGATGCAACAGAGGGGCCTATTAAGCCCACATTACTCAGTCCAGTATTTGAGCTGAATAAAATGTTTCTTATCAAACATCTACAGGTCTTGCAATGACAGGTGCCTGGAACCACTGAAGACCATGCTGGCACAATCTCCTTTTCCTTGATTGTTCTGCTTGGCACAACAGAGGGGATTTGGCAACTGGCTGCTGCTGCTGTGTTGGGGCAAAGCTTCAGGGTGGACCGCCTGGAAAGGTGATTCTTTGGAGAAATGAAACTCTTCTGCCCTTTTATTATTTCTCTTCTAAAGCATTCCCTCGTCTGTGTCTCCTAGAGATTAATTCTGGCCTTCTGACATATCAAGGAAATTTTCTACCTTCCATCCTATCCCTAGTCTGTGGGAGGTAGAACAGTCACCACTGAGGGTCTGAGGATCTGCTTCATGGAGTGTGTGCATCTGCCATACTCTGATATCACTGATAGTCTATGAGTCCCTTGTCCTGGATCCTGAAGGTAGGGATTTCTATGGAACCTATAGGAAGAGAACCTTAGAGCAGGCAAGGCCAAATGTGCTGTCTGAATGACTGGTTAATTTTCTTTCCTTTTTTTTTTTCTGTGGACAGAGTTCTTGGAGGCTTTGGACCGTCATTGCTGAGTAAGGACCTATAGGCTGTGCCATGCAGGCACTTTGGGTCTTCATGGACCTGGAATTCTTTCTCGGGTTAGGAATAAAAATTGTAACATTGGGCCCAGGGTTGTGGTGTAGTGGATAAAGCTGCCACCTGCAATGCCAGCATTCCATGTGGGTGCTGGTTCGAAACCTGGCTGATCTACTTTTAATCCAGCTCCCTGATAATTGTTCTCTTACTGGAAGAGCATTTTGCTTCTTGCTCACTGCAGACTTTTGTAAATGTGGTGTTGAAAATCCTATTTGTTTTACGAGAGGAGCCAGAGTGAATTGTTGCTCCACCAGTTGTGCTGAGCAAGAGTCACACAGTGTGTATTGGGTAAAGTGATTAAACAGCTATGGCTGGTGATGGGATTCCATTTGTGGAGCATGACAAGCTCCTTGGACCAAAGCAAGTCTGCTTTAGAAGCCAGGCATGCAAACATGTTTCTAAAAGCTGATAGCTTGGCCCTTTCTCCCCCAGGATCATGGTATAGGTTATGCTGGCGGGCACACTGAAGTCCTGGCTGGCCGAGGGCTTGGCCTTGAGCTAACGCAGTACCTTTCTTTAAGACCTCTCTTGCTTATCTGTACAAGAACCCATTCAGAACCATGAGAGCTGCTTGTGTTGGACTGGCTATGAGCACATTGGCACAGAGTGAAATTGAAACAGAGTGCTTCCCGCACAAATCCACCCACTGCTCATCAGGAGGAAAACACAGAGCAAGACTGGAAAATGCAGGCCAAGCTCCTTCAAGTAGAACACGCAGGGTCACCACTGTATTCAGGGAAATGGAGCATAAGATGGGTCAGGCACAGCTTCAGGCCAGAGAGCCAGTGACACTGTCGCAGGGAGCATCCAAGCTGTCTGAGGTTATTGGGACTAGATAGAAACCATTTTGAAAAGAATCTACTTTTTTTTTTTTTTAAATGGACTATTTCTAAAAAGCAATTCTAGGTTCACAGTAAAATTGGGAAGAATATAGAGATTCCCTATACACCTTGTCTTCCTCCTAACACACAACTTTCCTCGTTGACAATACCTCTGACCATGGTATACATGATGATCCTACACGATCCTACAGTGACATGTTATTATCACCTTCCTTTTCTGAAAAGGAGGTAGATTATATATATATAATCTTCCCTTGCCTTCTATATATATAATCTATCTGCTTTTAATATACATCTATCTCCTTTTTATATATATTATATGTATATAATATATAAATAAATATGTATATATATGTGTATATATATATATATAGAGAGAGAGAGAGAGAGAGAGAGAGATTTTTGATCTGCTAGTCATTCCCCAAAATGCCCTGCAATAGTCAGGAGCCAGGAACGTAACCCAGGTCTCCCACAAGGGTAGCAGGGAGCCAGTTACTGAGTCACTACCATGCCTCCCAGGGTGCACATTAGGAAGCTGGAATCAAGAACAGAGCCAAGACTTGAACACAGACACGTTGATAATGGATGAAGGCATACCAAGCAGCTTTGTACACACTGTGAATAACGTTCACTCCACCCTCCTTCTTTTTTAAGTGGGATTTTTAAAACAAATAAACAATTCTTTAGAAGGATGAGCTTCTTTAGATTTTGGGGGAGAAAAGTGGGACAAGTTTCCTTCCTGTTTCGTATTAGTGGACTTTGAGCCCTTTTCATTCAAAAGCAGTCCTTACTGAAGTGCTGCTAGCTGCCTAGCGGGAGCCCAGGATGCTTCCCAGAACTCCTGTATAACTTAAAAGCCCTGTTGCTTCATTAGCACATCTAGAGTGTGGACTGCCCTTTCATGTGAATTCGTCTTGCTGGTTCTCAACAAAACAGGTATTGATGTACAGTAGAAGTTTTTGTATTTGGCAGCATAAACATCCAAAGACAGGTATAGTTTAAAAAAAAGCTTTCTTTCTGTTGTCAATCTGGTAATTGCTGCAATAATGATGGGGCAATTTCCTTTAGGGCATAATAACGTATAACACACCTGGCTGTTGAAAACCAGCACGTGTGCCAAGGGACCTAGCTGCATGATGCAGACAGAGCAGTGGGGTTTGTAACAGACACATGAAAAATGACTGTCAGAAGTTGTTGGATATTATGAAAGTTTTATGAATTACACAGAACAAAGGTCATTTACTCCAGAGTAAGAGAGATAGCAGGAGTATAGACAAGCAAAATTTGTAAAGGAAGATGATGTTGATGAATCTTTTCAAAGAGCACTTCTAATAGTGATATTCACCACACTCCTAGCCACAGGTAAATAAAAATTTCCAGAAAAACAAAATTTCTAAATGGAGATTATAGCTCTTGTTACTCATGAATTAATTTATTTGAAAAGCAGAGTGATGAAGAGAGAGAGTGAGAGAGAGGTCTACCATTTACTAGTTCACTCCCCAACTGCCTGCAATAACCAGGGCTGTGCTGGGTCAAAATCATGAGTCTCTTCATCTGAGTCTCCCAGGTTGGTGGCAGGAACCCAATTGGACAATCATCTGCTGCCTCCCAGGCACATTAGCAGGATGAAGGATTGGAAGCAGAGTAGCCAGGACTTGAACCAGTACTAAAATATTGGATTCAGACCTCCCAGTCTGTGGCTTAACCTGGTACCCAGTACCTGCCTTAAGTCTTGTTCTTGATCCATTATTCTCAATTCACTTCATGTGTAATTACCAAGTCCTATCAATCCAAATGCTAACTATCTACCACATTGTCTCATTTCTCATCTTTTCTATGGACCCAACCCATACAGCACCTTGTATGTTTCCTTCACTGTACTTGTAGCACCCTCTAACCTCCATGGGAGTGGGTGCTGGATTTGTTTTGTTCCCTACTTTTTCTGAATACCTAGCAGACAGCCAGATATGCAATGGTTGCTGAATGAAAACTTGATAAATGAATGAATGAACAAGTGAAAACCTTACCTAGTTTGAATTACCAGGAACTCTGAAATACAAAAACCTAGCATAGCAGGTTGAATTAAACATTATAAATAATTTATATTAGTGTCTACCAAGTTTGCAAACAATTCTCTAGGACTCGTCTTACGTGGCTCAAATTACTTTATAGATTCTGGTGATATTTGGTGATGGTCGTTAAAGCCAGTATTTTCTGAAACAAATCTCATGTTGACTTGAAATGATGATCATGTCAAGATTTTGGATAAATGATAAGTTCCCCAAAATGAGAGAAGAGCAGAGTAGCAACTGGTATCTATTTTGAAGAGTAGTTAATGAGATAATGACATAACAGCTGTGTTGTCTTTAATGCAGAAAAAGATGTCACAAGAAATTAAACACAAGTGTTCTAGGATCTTGAAAATACATCCTGTAGGTCAAGTCATGCCAAAAGCACAAGGAAAGCCTGTGAATGTTATGGAAATTTGAGACCTCATTTGCTCCTTGCCCTTCTCCATCCAATGATGGGCAGCTCAGAGACAATTTTGAAATGCAAAGGGTGGCATCCTTCTTTCTGGGTGCTCAATCAGTAAATGAATTGCTCGAATGTGTGGTGTGCTCATCTGGAATACAAAGGGAGCCCCAGAAATGTTAGGAACAACCTGCCTCTGTCATTCATGTTTTGACAACCATTCCCTCTTTAAACAGCTTCCTATAAAATTGACCCAGTTTTTTTTGTAGGTGTTGTATGCTTTCTTCCCAGAACTTTCATGGCTCTTTATAGGTGGAGTAGAAATGTCTCTCCCCATTTAATAATGCTCCTTGTGTCACTCTAGATACATTCTTTATCTTTGGTGTTCTGCAGTGTAGTGTTCCTCTCACATTCTACAGTGAGAGGAAATGCTGCTAAGGTTTTATTTCTCTCCTAATTACCAGAATCCTGCACCTCAGAGCTGACATTCACAGTCTGGATTTTTATGCAGCATTAATCTTCTGTCCAATTTCTCCCAGGTCACTGCGTGGGTAGCACCTATTAACCTTAACGAGAAGCAGGTGGGCGCTGCAGGAACCAAGCTGTATCCTGAGGCTCACTGCTCCCAGCTGCACTCAAGACAAACAAACCCAAGTGAGAGAATGCCTCAAATCATTATTTCTTTTTAAAGTTTATTTGATTTTCTCTTATTTATTTTATTTTTAAATTTTGATTAGCATGTAGTATTTCTACATTTTCAAAATGTGTGGCACTGCACACTGGGTGGTGACAATAGCTCACAATAATGTATAATATTTTGAAACTCTAACCCTTATTTTTGATATGACCATCGCTTAGACCTGGAGGGTTTAGGTGTAGGCTTAATTGACAGCAAAGGAGGAATAAATCTGTATCTAAATAAATGAAATGAGCACTTGTCTGCATTCAGAAAAGTTTCTTAGTGGGTAAAATGTCTTGATTCTTGTAAGAGAGAGTTTGAGAATCTTGTCCAAGTTAACTGTTTTCAGTTTCAGCTGCATACAGCTGAGAAACCTCCCAATCTGAAAGAATAAACCACTCACTTTTATTAGAAAAATAGAACGTTTCTGAAGGGATCACTCCTGAAGATCAGAAAAGATTCAACTACATTGTGTTTATAAATCCCTTGATTGGCTCCAATGGACATAGGAACGTTTCTGTACCAAACCCCAACACGTGTAATCTAAACTGAGATATTAAATGGTAAAATAAGCATAAATAAGGCAAAGAAATCCTGAGCTTTCATTTTCCAGAGTGACTATTTTCACGTTTTTAGTTTCTGAAAGATCAAATTATTTAAAAGTAATTGGAGAGAGCTGCAGGAGTGTATTACTTCATTTGAAGATACAGCCAGCCTGCATTTTGGATAACGGTCCTATGCAGAAAGCCCCTAGGAAAAAGGTACTTATTTTCTTAACAGACACATACATGGGTGGGGTTACTTGGAGGCAAAAATAACCCCTCTAGAGTCATCAAAATGAAGCCCAATGCTGTCACCTAGTGACCATATTCTGAAACTAAAATAATATCCTCTGGAGCTGCAATACCTTCTTCCCAATGTTAGAATTTCAGAGCTAGCTCAGCTTGAGAACAAATCACACTCAGCTTCTCCAGCTTACAAAGGGGAAGTTGAGACCTTGAGAAGTTAGTGATGCAGCAAGCAGGTGGTCTTGGTGTGTTGATGGCACATCAGTGGCTAAATGATGCATTGGAAACCAGGCAAGGTGTACTCAAATTGCAACCCTACACGGTCCCAGCTGTGACATCATGGGCAGATTGTGAAACCTCAAGGAACCATAAATGTCCCCATGTGTCATATGAGAATTCTGAGAGAGTACACCTCATGGGGTTGTTGGGAGAATTGAATCACATGATGGATGCAATTGGCCTGGCAAATGATTAGTCATCATTGTTGCTGCATTATAGTGCTATTTTTGTTTCACTAGGACTTCCTGGCTTCCAGAGGTTGTTTCTTTCTTTATTTTTTACTTTTATTTTATAAATACAAATTTCCAAAGTACGACTTTTGGATTATAGCGTCTTTTTGCCCCCATAACTTCCCTCCCACCCACAACCTTCCCATCTCCCACTCCCTCTCCCATCCCATTCAAATCAAGATTCATTTTCAATTATCTTTATACACAGAAGCAGATAAATTTAGTATATACTAAGTAAAGATTTCAACAGTTTGCACCCATACAGAAACACAAAGTATAAAGTACTGTTTGAGTACTAGTTATACTGTTAATTCACTTAGCACAACACATTAAGGATAAGGACAGAGATCCTACATGGGGAGTAAAGTGCACAGTGATTCTTGTTGTTGATTTAACAATTGACACTCTTATTTATGATGTCAGTAATCACCCTAGGCTCTTGTCATGAGCTGCAAAAGCTGTGGAAGCCTCTTGAGTTCACCAACTCCTATCTTATTTAGACAAGGCCATAGTCAAAGTGGAAGTTCTCTCCTCCCTTCAGAGAAAGGTACCTCCTTCTTTAATGGCCCGTTCTTTCCACTGGGATCTCACTCACAGAGATCTTCCATTTAGGTTTTTTTTTTTTTTTTTTTTTGCTACAGTGTCTTGGCTTTCCATGCCTGAAATACTCTCATGTGCTTTTTAGCCAGATCCAAATGGCTTAAGGGCTGATTCTGAGGCCCGAGCACTGTTTAGGACATCTGCCATTCTATGAATCTGCTGTGTATCTCACTTCCCATGTTGGATTGTTCTCTCCTTTTTAATTCTATCAGTTAGCATTAGCAGACACTTGTCTTCTTTTTTTTTATTTTTTATTTATTTTTTGACAGGCAGAGTGGACAGTGAGAGAGAGAGAGACAGAGAGAAAGGTCTTCCTTTGCCGTTGGTTCACCCTCCAATGGCCTGCACGGTTGGTGCGCTGCGGCCGGCATACCGCGCTGATCCGAAGCCAGGAGCCAGGTGCTTCTCCTGGCTTCCCATGTGGGTGCAGGGCCCAAGGACTTGGGCCATCCTCCACTGCACTCCCTGGCCACAGCAGAGAGCTGGCCTGGAAGAGGGGCAACCGGGACAGAATCCGGTGCCCGACCGGGACTAGAACCCGGTGTGCCGGCGCCGCAGGTGGAGGATTAGCCTAGTGAGCCGCGGCACCGGCCGACACTTGTCTTCTTTATGTGATCCCTTTGACTCTTAATCCTATCATTATGATCAATTATGAACTGAAACTGATCTTTTTGACTAGTGAGATGGCATTGGTACATGCCACCTTGATGGGATTGAATTGGAATCCCCTGGCACATTTCTAACTCTACCATTAAGGGTAAGTCTGAGTGAGCATGTGCCAAATTGTACATCTCCTCCCTCTCTTATTCCCACTCTTATTCCCACTTTTCAGTTAAATTTAAACACCTAAGAATAATTGTGTGTTAATTACAGAATTCAACCAATGGTATTAAGTAGAACAAAAGAAACAGTACAAGGAATAAAGTAGTAAGTTGTTCCTTGACAGTAAGGACAAGGGCTGATCAAGTCATTGTTTCTCATAGTGGCCATTTCACTTGAACAGGTTTCATTATAGGTGCTCAGTTAGATGACACCGATCAGGGAGAACATATGATATTTGTCCCTCTGGGACTGGCTTATTTCATTCAGCATGATGTTTTCCAGATTCCTCCATTTTGTTGCAAATGACCAGATTTCATTGTTTTTGACTGCTGTATAGTATTCTATAGAGTACATATCCCATAATTTCCATTCTACTGTTGATGGGCATTTAGGTTGATTCCATGTCTTAGCCTTTGTGAATTGATCTGCAATAAACATTGAGGTGCAGACAGCTTTTTTATTTGCCAATTTAATTTCCTTTGGGTAAATTCCAAGGCGTGGGATGGCTGGGTGCATGGTAGGATTATATTTATTTTTCTTGGAATCTCCAGACTGACTTCCATAGTGGCTTGACCAGTTTGCATTCCCACCAACAGTGGGTTAGTGTCCCTTTTTCCCCACATCCTCGCCAGCATCTGTTGTTGGTAGATTTCTGTGTGTGAGCCATTCTAACCGGGGTGAGGTGAAACCTCATTGTGGTTTTGACTTGCATTTCCCTGATTGCTAGTGATACTGAATATTTTTTCATGTGTTGGCAATTTGGATTTCCTCTTTTGAAAATTGTCTATTGAGGTTTTTGGCCCATCTCTTAAGTGGGTTGCTTGTTTTGATGTTGTGGAGTTTCTTGATCTCTGTGTAGATTCTGGTTTATAAGTTGCATAGTTTGCAAATATTTTTTCTCATTCTGTTGCTTGCCTCTTCACTTTCCTGACTGTTTCTTTTGCCATACAGAAACTTCTCAATTTGATGCAATCCCAATTGTTAATTTTGGCTTTGACTGCCTGTGCCTCCAGGATCTTTTCCAAGAAGTCTTTGCCTGTGCATATATCTTGCAGGGTTTCTCAGATGTTCTCTAATAATTTGATGGTTTCAGGTTGTAGATTTAGATCTTTAATCCATGTTGAGTGGATTTTTGTGTAAGGTGTAATGTAGGGGTCTTGCTTCATGATACTGCATGTGGAAATCCAGTTTTCTCAGCACCATTTATTGAATAGAATATCCTTGCTCCAGGAGTTGGTTTTAGATCCTTGATCAAATGTAAGTTGGCTGTAGATGTTTGGATTGATTTCTGGTGCTTCTATTCTGTTCCATTGGTCTATCCATCTGTTTCTGTACCAGTACCATGCTGTTTTGATTATAAGTGCCCTGTAGTATGTCCTGAAATATGGTATTATGATGCCTCGGGCTTTGTTTTTGTTGTAGAAAATTGCTTTAGCTATTCGAGGTCTCCTGTGTCTCCATATGAATTTCAGCATCATTTTTTCCAGATCTGAGAAGAAGGTCTTTGGTATTTTGATTGGTATTGCATTGAATCTATAAATTGGAAAAATGGACATTTTGATGATATTGATTCTTGCAATCCATGAGCATGAAAGATTTTTCCATTTTCTTGGTATCCTCTTCTATTTCTTTATTTAAGATTTTGTAATTCTCATAATAGAGATCTTTGATGTCCTTGGTTAAGTTGATTCCAAGGTATCTGATTGTTTTTGTAGCTATTGTGAATGGGATTGATCTTAGAAGTTCTTTCTCAGCCATGGCATTGCCTGTGTGTATAAATGCTGTTGATTTTTGTGCATTGATTTTATATCCTGCTACTTTGCCAAACTCTTCTATGAATTCCTGTAGTCTCTTAGTAGAGTTCTTTGGATCCTCTAGGTAAAGAATCATATCATCTGCAAAGAGGGATAGTTTGACTTCTTCCTTCCCAATTTGTATCCCTTTAATTTCTTTTTCTTGCCTAATGGCTCTGGCGAATACTTCCAGGACTATATTGAATAGCAACGGTGAGAGTTAGCATCCCTGCCTGGTACCAGATCTCAGTGGAAATGCTTCCAACTTTTCCCCATTCAATAGGTTGCTGGCTGTGGGTTTTTCATAAATTGCTTTGATTGTATTGAGGAATGTTCCTTCTATACCCAATTTGCTTAGAGTTTCCATCATGAAAGTGTGTTGTATTTTATCGAATGCTTTCTCTGCATCTATTGAGATAATCATATGATTTTTCTTCTGCAGTTTGTTAATGTGGTGTATCACATTGATTGTTTTGCAAACGTTGAACCATCCCTGCATACCAGGGATGAATCCCACTTGGTCTGGGTGGATGATCTTTCTGATGTGTTGTTGCATTTTATTGGCCAGAATTTTATTGAGGATTTTTGCATCTATGTTCATCTGGGAAATTGGTCTGTAATTTTCTTTCAGTGCTGCATCTTTTTCAGGTTTAGGAATTAATGTGATGCTGGCTTCATAGAAAAAATTTGGGAGGAATAAGAAAAGAAAATTTGGGGGGAAAAAGAAGGCCTTTTCGATTGTTCTGAGTAGCTTGAGAAGATTTGGAGTTAGTTCGTCTTTAAATGTTGGGTAGAATTCAGCAGTACATCCATCTGGTCTTGGGATTTTCTTTTTTGGGAGGGCCTTTATTACTGATTCAATTTCTGTCTCAGTTATGGATCTGTTTAGGTTTTCTGTGTCTTCATGGTTCAATTATTTAGGTTGTATGTGTCCAGAAATCTATCCTTTTTCTGACAGATTTCCCTGTTTGCTGGCATACAATTCTTTGTAGTAATTTTTGATGACTCTTTTTATTTGTGTGATGTCTGTTGTTACATTCCTTGTTTTATCCCAGAGGTTCACGTGTGAAAGGCCACCACAAAACACACCAAACACCAAAATAAGGGAAAAGTTTATTGTTGGCCGACGAGGCTGCCTTTCTGTTCACAAGAGAAACAGCAGCCTGCACTAGAACAAGTCTCATGCAGCTTACCAGTGATAAAGAAGTAAGAACAGCAAATTCCATTGGGTGGGGTGAAATCAACACATATGGTTGGGCCATTTGGTCACCTGATTGTGATAAACCAGTCTGGACTTAGGAAACTGAAACTTATTGTACACAATGGCAACTGGGCCAGACCCTGAGGGGGTGCCCAAGGCATAAGATGATGCCTCAGATAAGACAGTGATGATTTCACTAACAATTTGTACATGCCAAGTTGTTTTCAAGGGCAAATGTGAGTTGTGGTTGTAAAGAGGCAGTGGCAGACCCTATGAGATCTTGCTTGGACCCCAGGGTCTGAACTAGGTTTGAAGACAGCTGTGATGATGTGTTGATCTTGAGTTAGGGCTGTTTTCTCTGTGGGCTTCTATATGAGTCAGTTTTCCCTTGATTTATGGATATACCCGATGCTGGGTACTTATAGTTTTGGAGGCTGAAAATACAAGATTGGGTGACCCTGTGGATGTGACTTCCTGTGAAGGTCTCCTGGGTTGTGTCACATCAGAGCAGAGGGCATCATGATGGGTGCATGAGCAAGAGAGAGGTATCACAGGTGAGACAGGAACCCAGAGACAGACTGAGAAGGACAGGTAACAACATCCCCCAAGGTCCTGCATCTCATGAGTTGCATCACCTCAACGTCTCCATAAGGACCAAGTTCCCAACACATGAACACTTGGGGACACTCAGACAAACTCTGTCCAAACCACGGTAGCTCCCAGTGACACAAGATGTTGAGATATATGGTGCCAAGAGGTGCTGCTGTTCCTTGTACCCCCTGCAAAAGTAACCCCAAATGAAGGTTATTGCTGACTGCATGGAGTGAGTAAACCAAGGGTCTACCTGGCACAGGAATCATCATCTTCCCTTTCACTCCAGTAAGCTGGGGTTGAAGCTTCACAGTTCTCAGGAGTCACTCTCATGACCATGTATATTTCCTTAAGCCATTGCCTCTCCAGAAGGAATGGCTCTGGATGTCACAGAGGCAGTGTTGGGGAGACTAGTGGGATGAAGGATGAGTAGTAGATCATTGGTTAAAGGCTCTAGCTTCGGCCGGCGCCGCGGCTCAATAGGCTAATCCTCCACCTGCAGCACCAGCACACCTGGATTCTAGTCCCGGTTGGGGCGCTGGATTCTGTCCCGGTTGCTCCTTTTCCAGTCCAGCTCTCTGCTATGGCCCAAGAGTGCAGTGGAGGATGGCCCAAGTGCTTGGGCCCTGCACCCACTAGGGAAACCAGGAGAAACACTTGACTCCTGGCTATGGCTCAGTGTGGTGCACCGGGTGCAGAGGCCATTGGGGGGTGAACCAACGGAGAAAGGAAGACCTTTCTCTCTGTCTCTCTCTCTCACTGTCCACTCTGCCTGTCAAAAAATTAAAAAAAAAAAAGGATCTAGCTTCTGAAATAAAAAAAAATATCTTCCACCTATTGGGTGGGTGGTAATCTGGATAGGCTACTCACCCTCTCCAAGACTTGGTTTCCTTATATGTAAAATAGGCTAAGAAGTGCAATGTTGCTTACCTTTTTGGAATGTTCTGAGAAGTAAATGAGATCATCTCTGTAAAGCATAGAATGGTGCCCGCACACAATCATTACTCAAAGAATGTTGGCTTTTATAAAAACAACAGAGTGCTAAATCTAGTATTTTAAAGAGTCTCAAGGGAGTGTTAATGTGGCTTAACAAAATGATTATGCATAATGCTTTGCCCATGACATATTATCTGTGAATGTTCCTGAATGACTTCATACATGGCCTGTATTTTCTAAACCTAAATGGTGACTCAGTAGGTGGATTCATTTAAGAAAAAATATTGGAAAAGGGAGCAGTGTCTTAACCCAAGATGCATGTTTATGACTTCGTTCTGCAGACTTGCACTCAAGTTATCTAAGTGATAAGTAGGAACAAAACAGAAGCCAGAAAAGTTCTCTATACAATCCCTCACATCCAAGATTTTGGAAGTCAGAGTGGCAGACTGGTATCTGCCACTGGTAGCTTCTCTATAACTCTCCCTTTTGAGGCTACTAGGAGCTTATTTTTCTCAGCCTTTTATTGAAACATCAATCTTGAATTTTGCGGACCTCTGAAGCCTCCAGAGAAAGATATTTAGGGCTGAGTGAGAGCAATCAGAATATGATGATAGCTGGAGTATCCCTAAGGTCTGTGTTGATTGCAGGAGGAGTCACATGTGGGTAATTTAGGCAGAAGAACAATTTCTTTTTATCAGTTCAGTGGCAAAGGGGGAGAGCCAGCTCTGAATAGCCAGAACCGAGGGAGACTGGACAACAGAGGGCATGGGTCTGGACTATGGGAACTGTCTACTGCCATCATTATGCCTATGAACCCTTGGAGATACCTGCCTGGCCCATGAGATTGCACAAGCCTGGCTCACCTGTCACCGAGCAGTGGAGACGAAGAACCTAGTCTTTCCTTGACTGACTCTTTCCACGATTCCCACAGGTGGCTTTCCTTTACTTGTCCAGCAAGTTGTGTCAGTGAGCCCCTCATCCTGTTCAAATAGATCCTGCTAACTCATCGTGCGTGATCATTTGTCAAGCAGTGAGCAAAAATCCACCTCTCTACCATGGAGCGTGATGACAGGGAATGCGGTCTGTCACAGTTACCATTGATGAATGCTAATTTCTTTCTTTCTTTCTTTCTTTCTTTCTTTCTTTCTTTCTTTCTTTCTTTCTTTCTCTCTCTCTCTCTCTCTCTCTCTCTCTCTCTCTCTCTCCCTCTCCTTCTCTTCCCTTCTCTTCTCTTCTCTTCTCTTCTCTTCTCTTCTCTTCTCTTCTCTTCTCTTCTTTTCTTTTCTTTTCTTTTTTGACAGACAGAGTGGACAGTGAGAGAGAGAGACAGAGATAAAGGTCTTCCTTTTCCGTTGGTTCACCCTCCAATGGCCGCTGCGGCTGGCGCTCTGCAGCCGGCGCACTGCGCTGATCCGAAGCCAGGAGCCAGGTGCTTCTCCTGGCTTCCCATGCGGGTGCAGGGCCCAAGCACTTGGGCCATCCTCCACTGCACTCCTGGGCCACAGCAGAGAGCTGGCCTAGAAGAGGGACAACCGGGACAGAATCCGGCACTCCGACCGGGACTAGAACCCGAAGTGCTGGCGCTGCAGGCGAGGATTAGCCTAGTGAGCTGTGGCGCCGGCTGATGAGTGCTAATTTCTACATTCATGAAAATGAGGACATTTAGCACCTCACTTCAGTAGTTACTCTAATTCCAATCACTTTATTTTTTTAAAATATAGACTTCAGGATTTTAAATGTTTAAAATGTGCTTTCTCATTTGTGTTCGAATGACCATGCAGTGCCAAGCACTGCACTGAGCTTTTTTCACAGAGCATCTTCCTTAGTCCTCACAGCATCGCCACAAACCACAAACCAGTTCCACTTGCATCCTTGTTTTAGAGGTGTGGGAATTGTGGCATGGTGAGCTATAGTCAATAATCTGGATTTTTAAAAAAATATTTATTTTATTTATTTGAAAGGCAAAGTTATAGAGAGGTTGCAGAAAGAGAAAGAGCGAGCGAGAGAGAGAGAGGTCTTAAGTCTCCTGGTTCACTCATTGGGCCAGACTGAAGCCAGGAGACAGGAGCTTCTTCCAGGTGTCCCATGTGGGTGCAGGGGCCCAACTCTGCTGCTTTTCCCAGGCCATCATCAGGGAGCTGGATCTGAAGTGGAATAGCTAGGACTTGAACTGGCACCCATATGGGATGACAACATAGCAGGCAGACAACACCAGACCCTAGTCAATAATCTTAAAGCTAGGAGCAGGCATTTGGTGCAATGATTAATGACTTGCAATGATTGATTCGGTTCAAGTCCTGACTCCACTCCCGATTCCAGCTCCCTGTTACTGTGTACACTGGGAAACTGTGGTGATTGCTCAGGTACATGGGTCCCTGCCACTCATAGATTGATTTGTCGGTTTCTGGCTTCTGCCTGGCCCAGATCTGGCTGTTGCAGGCATTTGGAGAGACAGTGAGCCAGTGGATGGCAGATCTCTTTCTGTCTCTCTCTGTGTGTCTCTATGCATCTCAAAATAAATAAAATATATTTAAAAATTATACCAAGAAAAATAATATTTTTTAAACTTTTATTTGGTAAGTATAATTTTCCAAAGTACAGCTTATGGATTACAGTGGCTTCCCCCCTCCCCATAACTTCCCTCCCACCTGCACCCTTCCCATCTCCCGCTCCCTCTCCCATTCCATTCACATCAAGATTCATTTTCAATTATCTTTATATACAGAAGATCGATTTAGTATATATTAAGTAAAGATTTTAACAGTTTGCACCCACACAGAACATAAAGTGTAAAATACTGTTTGAGTACTAGTTATAGCATTAATTCACATTGGACAACACATTAAGGACAGAGATCCCACATGAGGAGCAAGAAAAATAATATTAAAGTTAGAATTTGAACTCAGATTTGTCTCATGCTACAGCTATACTATTGACTATTATACTACAGCATGTAATTCACCCAATCCACAGGTTTTTAATTATTCCTAATTGATTTTAAAAGCAGAGATATAATTATCTATGGAAAGGAAGAGAAGTGACCAAAAAAAGAAACAGAATTTAATGCAAAAGGAGCAGTAATTTTGAGCAGATAAAAGCCATTTAAGGCTTTGTTTTGCTGATACTAGGTGACAAGGCAGTTTATCCCACTCAACTGAATTTTCCTACTTTTCACATGAGGTTAATGACTATTCATGCACCAGAATGGTTAACATGGAAAATCTGAAGTGTAGGTAAGCATAGAGCTACCGGAAAACTTATGCACACCTGATGGTGTCATGGGATGTCTGGGTCTAGGTTCTTGTCTCTGATGTAGGAAAGAATTCAAGGATGAGACTTAGGAGGTAAAGGACAGCAGAAAAATAAGATATACTTGCATGCAAAGCCAAAGTGCACTGAAGAGGGAATGTGGCACACTCAAGAATGAGCTGCACTTAACAACGGTCCATGCTATCTCTTTTCAGGAATGGGAGGCACAGGCACAGGGAGTTGTGTCTCAGGTGGGGTTTTATTGAATATACACATGAAGTTTTGGGCAGAGATTAAGTGCCATCTATTTCTTTGACCTTTTTTTTGGAAATCTTGGCTGTGTCAGGGCATCAGGTGTATGATAGAAATAAGAGTTTCATCCATGGATTTATTATAATGATCTTATAATTAGCTGAAGTCTTCATGGGGAATCAGCCAGAAGCCATGTTAATGATTTTTTCCCAGCATTTTTTTTAACACTAATTTACTTATTTGAAAGGCAGAGTTACAGAGAGATAAAGAGATCTTCCATCTGCTGGTTCCCTTCCCAACTCATTGCAATGGCTGGGACTGGTGCAGGCAGAAGCCAGGAGTCTGGAAGTCCATCCAAGTCTCTTAAATTGGTGGCAGAGGCCCACATACTCAGACTCTTGTCTACTGCTTTCCCAGGCACACTAGCATGGAGCTCCATTAAAAGTGGAGCAGCTGGTATTCAAATTTATGGGATGCTGGCAACACAGGTGGCTGCATAGCCCAGTGCATTATAATGCTGGCCCCAATGTTGTTTGTAAGCCATAGTTTCAAAGAAGCTATTTTATGTTGCAAGGAAAGGGAAGGGTTTGGATAGTGCAGGTATGGACAGGGTTTGAGAACCAAATACCTCTTTGCTAGCTACCTACTTATTTACATCAATGGTAGTGTAAACAGGTACATCCTCTTTGGAAAACTGGCAATATCAAAAAAGCTGGATGCATACATGACATATGAAACAACAATCCCACCCAATAGTAATTCACACATAGTTCACCTAAGGACATGTCCTCAGAAGTCTATGGCATCACCACTCATAATAACGACATGCTAAAAAACATGCAAAGTCCAGCAACCACGTAAATAAATAAGTTGTACTTTCATAAAATGAAATACATATGATACTGCACACAACATAATGGTTGAATCTTACAAAGAGGATGCTGAGGGAAATCTAGACCCAAAGATATTCCTTGTAAATCATTTCATTTATGTCAAGTTTGAAAACAGGACAAATGAATCTACCTGCTACAAGTCAGCCTTGTGGTGAGATTTGCATGGGGCAGACTTTTGGGAGACTGTGTAATAGGGTCTGCTGGGGTCCTGGTACCATTCTAGATTTGTGTTTGCTTTGTTTTGATTTTATATAACTGCTCAACATGCTGTGCTCGGTTTGTGCACATCCATCCAGTTTACAAATCACGATATATGCACTTTTCTATATGCAAAAACAAAAGCTAAAAAATACTTAAAGTGAATGTGTTAAAGCTCCTGGGTTATAATCCCCATTCAATCAATAGATGTGCTCTTAGTAAGAGTGCTGTGGCAGTGGTGTGAAGAGGCTGGCAGCTGTGAGCCATCGGAGTTTTCCAGGTGAGCAAACGAGATTTTGAGTGGCATCGAGAGTGGAGCAGGAGGGCCACTGTTTCCAGAGCAGGTAACAGTGGTCCCTGGAGGAGGTGCAGGTTGGGGACTGATACAACCGAGTCTGGGGGGTGGGGCTGAGTAATAGAGGCCCCTTAGTGATGTCAAAGAGATGGTCAGGGAGGCCAACAGACCCTGACACGCATCCTGGTGTTATGGGTGAAAGAGATTGGAAAATCAAGAGCCAGTTCAGGCTGGTAGAGTTTGGCAACAGAGAAAGGAGTCTCCCCATAGGAGTGCTCTGAGGAGGAGGTGCTGGCTGGGATCATGCTGAGCGAGTTTGGCCTGTAGTGGAAGTTGAAGTTTGTTATTATAAGGAACCATAACATTTTCTTGTTTTGATCCTTCCTTTCCATCCCATCCAAACTCCACACAAGCAAGCTTTCTCTCTGTTAAATGTCCTCTACCATCTCAATCCACCAACAGGAGTCTCACCATATCCAGTTTCAGTTACTCTTGGTCAACCACTATTCAGAAACAGCACAGTACAATATGATATTGGGGGGTCACATTTGCATAATTTTATCATTGTATAAGAGATATTGTTATACCTGTACTGTTTTATTATTAGTTATTGTTAAGTCTCTTACTGTGCCTGACTTATAAATTAATATTTACCATAGATATGTATATGTAAGCAAAAACACAGAATATATCAGGTTCAGTACTATCTGTGGTTTTAAGCATCCCCACTGGGAGTCTTGGAAAGGACCTTTGTGGATAAGGGGGTTTGCTGTACCAAGGCAGATGAAAACACAACTGAAGTGCAGAGCTGCAGGTCCCAGTCAAGTTCTGTGTGAAGAAAGGTGTTATTCAGCTCCTCAGAGACTCAGTGTCCCAGCCAGCAAAAGGCATGATTGAGCTGTGCTCTGCAGAGGACAGAGCCTTGTCAGAACAGATGTGATACTGGACTCAGGATTGCCCTGAAGGTTTACAAAACTGCATAAGTATGTAGGATGCGTGACTCCTGGTCAGTTGGAAACAAATGGGGTAGAATTAAAAGCAAAAGCAAGAATCTCTTTCCTGATTTCCTTCTCCCCCTTTGGGAATACATCAAACTGTGCTTGGCTTCTTTTGATGCTTTATTCTACCATCTCTCTTCTTAAGTTTAAAAATTGCATTTTGCAGAATGTTTCACAGCATCTCACCATTTTAGGATAGCTAAGGTGCTTGTAACTATTCTCTAAGCCGAAATGCTTGTGAATTATTTTATATGGATGCTGAAGTGCCAAGACAGAGTTAACTAACAAGTGCTGATGTCTGTAGCTCATGCAGCCAAGTTAGCACTAGCAAGTTCAACTAGGCATAGCAGGGCAACCTGCCCTAAGTCTCCTCTGCGTTTTGTGAGCATGTGCAAATGTAGCTTGCAGAGGTTGAACATGGAACATCCAATCTGATCATCTGAGCTTGGCATGTAATGGGTTTCCTCTCTTGTCCTATTGGTTCAAAATCGGCCAGGCCAATGCTCTAATGTGTTTGATCACTTTTGTGCTCGTCTAGGCACCATGGAGTATGCCAGGGTAAACTTTTTTAAGGTAAGAAAAAAATCCATGTTTCATTTTGTATCTGCTTCTTTTGAAAAAATACACTTAAAACTATTTATTTTGGGGAGAGATAGAGAAAACTTCTATCTGCTGGTTTAATCCCCAAATGCCAGCAAGAATCAGAGCTGGGAGGAATCAAGGGATGAAGCCAGGAGCTGAGAATATGATCCTGATCTCCCAAATGGGTGGCAGAAATTCAATTACGTGGGTCATCATGGCTGCCTCCCAGGGTCTGCATTAGGAGGAAGCTAGAGTCAAGAATCAGGACCAGGAATTAAATTCAGGTACTCCAATGTGGGATGCAGGCATTCCAACACATCTTAACCACAAGGCCAAGTGGCTACTCTGCTCTGGCTACTTCTAATGCCTGAAAATAGAACTGTTCCACTTTATAATGAATACCTATAAAATTCAGGTTTGCAGGGGAGTGGGTTGTGCATTCTGTTTCTGGTCCAACTACACATACTGAACACTTGCTACATGTTAGACATAAACTAGATGCATCACATCCATTCCACGGGAGTTGGATAGAGCAGAAACTGTGGCTGATAACAGCTCTATTGAGCCTACTCAAGATCGAGAGTATCTTAGCTCGTGTTTCCCCAGAAGCAGACCCAGAGAGAAGTATCTGGTTGCAAGTTGATTATTTGGGAAGTGACTTCAGGACAGCGAAGGTGGATGGAGAATTCAGACAGGAAATGAAACTGAGAAAGGATGTATAATCAAGCAATTTCCTACTGAAGGCAAATGGAGCTTAATTCTTTTAAAAGACTTATTTATTTGGTAGGCAGCATGACAGAGAGGTGGGGAGAGACAGAGAAACAGAGAGAGATGAACTATCTGCTGGTTCATTCCTCCAAATGGCTGCCACAGCCTGGTCTGGGCCAGGCTGAAGCCCAGGAGCCTGAAACTCTATCCTGGTATTCCATATGGGTGACAGGGTCCCAGGCACATTAGCAGGGAGCTAGATCTGAAGTGGAGCATCTGGGATTCAAACTGGCACACTGATATGGGAGGCAGATGTCCCAAGGCCAACTTAACCCACTTTGCCACAACGATGTTCCCCAAATAGAGCTTAATTCTGCTGAGACCCTCTGGACAAGAGAAAGAATTCTCAGAATGACTTTGCTGTCCCCTCGTCCTTGTTCCCCGGCGATTGTTCCCAGGATCATTGATTACCTCAGTTTTACCCTCAGGCCCAGGTTGTAGGTGCTGGCAGTTAGAAGTAAGCCCAGTTGTCCAGTGCCTACTACATAGAGGCAGAGAGAACGGTGACCTACCTGTCTTTTGAGACTCCCCAATACTTGCAACCTACAAATATAAATATGGTGGAAGAGGGACATTCAAATGTTCTGTTGAAGAAGTAGGTGGAAACCAATATTTATTTGGTGTCTTAAGCAGGTCGGACATTTTGTCTGGATGACATCCTTGTGCAGATCCCTGCTAGAGCTGAAGAGGTAATATTTGGCTGGGATCCAGGAGTTCAGAAACCTGGACTGTGAACCTCTGAGAGAGATGGGCAGAGAGCATATGCAGGCAATGTTTGTTTCTGTTAGACAGAGGTTTTTCCCCACACCCACTGTCCCCTCTGCATGATCCAGGAGGGACCACGTGAACGAAAGACATCTAGATGAGAGGTTGATCCAAAGTGCTCACTAAAACAAACCATGGGCCTCTGAGTTCCATTCTCTATTACTAAGCCACGGTTCTATACCTGTGGTGGTGAGGACAGGTGGCCAAGGCAGATAGCAGAGGAAAGGGTCCCATCCCCAGTGTGTCTGATTGCAGACCAGCAGAGGGGACACAGTGCTGTGGATCTGGGTTCTGCAACAAGGCTGGTTCTCATCCTGACTCAGTCAACTCATGGCCTTGAAAAATCTGAAACACTCTGTGACTCAGTTGCCTCATTCTGTATCTACTCCACAGTGCTGTTGTGAGGAGTAAGGGAGGCAAGGATGTGACAGCTGTGCCTCCAGTAACAGACTTTATTGTATTAGCTCTTTTGTATTGTATTATTGTATGAGCTCTTTTGTTTTATTTTTTTTAAAGATTTACTTATTTGAAAGGCATAGTACAAAGAGGCAGAGAGAGAGAGAGAGAGAGATCCTCCAATTGCTGGTTCACTCCCCAAATGGTTGCAATGGCCACGATTGGGCCAGGCTGAAACAAGGACCCAGGAGCTTCATCCGGGTCTCCTATGTCAGTGCAGAGGTACTTGGGCCACCTTCTACTACTTTCCCAGGTGCATTAGCAGGGAACTGGATCAGAAATGGAGCAGCCAGGACTCAGACTAGCATCTGTATGGGATGCCAGCACTGCAGGGTTTACCATCTATGCCATAGCACTTGTCCTTATTTATTTTTTTAAATTTATTTTATTTATCTGAAAGGCAGAGTTACAAAGAGACAAGAGAGAGACAGGGAGAGTAAGAGAGACACGCAGAGAAAGATATATATGTGTATATATATATATATAGAGAGAGAGAGAGAGAGAGAGAGCAAGCGAGCTATGTTCCATCTGCTGGTTCACTCCCCAAAGGGCTGCAATGATCAGGAATGGCCAAAGCCAGAAGTCTAGAATTCCATCCAGGTAACTCAAGTGGGTGGCAGAGTGTACTTGGGCCATCTTCTACTTCCTTCCTAAGCATATTATCAGGGAGCTGTCTCAGAAGTGGAGCAGTCATGACTCGAACCAGTGGTCATAAGGTATGCCAACATCCAATGCAGTGGCTCAATCCATTGCTCCATAATGCTGGCCTCATGTTTCTATTGTCATGAAAGCATCAACCCCATGAGGATCTCACTTTCATAGCTAACGTAACACTCATGACCTCCCAAGGCCTCTTCTTCTAATACTATCACCCTAGGGGTTAAGACTTCCACTGTGAGTTTGGGGGGTGGGCCCAAACATTCAGTCTGTATCTGAGTGTCACCATTTCTGCCTCAGAATCTCCTGGATCTGCTTGTTTTCTCAAGTCTCTTCCCTTTTTTGCCATAACCACCACTCCTCTTTTTATTTTATTTACTTGAAAGAGTTATATAGAGAGGTAGACCACACACACACACACACACACACACTCAGAGAGAGAGAGAGAGAGAGAGAGAGAGAGAGGTCTTCCACCTGCTGGTTTACTCCCCAGATGGCTGCAACTGCTGGAGCTGAGCCAATCCGAAGCCAGGAGTTTCCTCTGGGTCTCCCATGCAGGTGGCCCAATGATTTGAGTCATCCTCCCCTGCTCGCCAGTTGTATTGGCATGGACCTGGATAGGAAGTGGAACAGCACTCACATGGGATGCCAGTGCTGCAGGCTGGGGCATTAACACGCTGCACCACAGTGCTGGCCTCCCCACCACTCCTTCTTTCAAACCACATATAAGCTGCTTTCTCCACCACTCCAACCATTACTAGACCCACAGATATTTCTCAGGTACTTTTCAAATTGATTTTTCTCTATGTTGTGGACTTCAACAAATTCATACACTGAAATAAATCCTAACCCCAAGTAACTGAGAATGGGACCCTATGAGGAGAAAGGATCTGTGCAGAGGCAATTAAGGTAAGATGAGGTTATTGGAGTAGGTGTTGTGCACAACAGGTTAAACCGCTGTTTGTGTTGCTGGCATCTCACATCAGTGCACTGGTTGGAGTCCTGGCTGCTCTTTTTCAGATCCAGCTCCCCATGAATGTGCCTGGGAAGACAGCTGAAGGTGACCCCAAGTACTTGGGCCCCTGCCATCCTCAAGGAGATAAAGTTTCTGGGGTCCTGGCTTTGATCTGGCTTACCTTCTGCTGTTGTGGCCATTTGGGGAGAGAAGCAGAGGATGGAAGATTTCCCTGTGTGTGTCTCTCTCTCTCATTGCCTTTCGAATAAATAAATAAATCTTTAAAAGAAAGATGCAATCATGAGAGTGGGCCCCAATCCAGTATGATTGTGTCCTTATAAAAAGGGGGACTTTGTGTGGGTGATCCTGCCTAGCCCATGCAGGAGGTTAACCTCACTGCTGGCAGGGGGCAGGAGCCCCAGACACATTTCCTCCACCACCGCCTTCTGTTGAGGGGCCTTGTAATTGCCAATCACGTAAACTACTTCTGGGTGTGGCCCATCAGGAAGGCTACAAGCCTACTTGATCTTCAAGCTGATTGGAGAAGCACAGTGGTGCCAATATTGGCTTTATCCTATGGAATTAGAGTTGCTCTGAATTAGCTACGCTCCCTCTCCCTGCCCTTTAAAAGCCTATGTGTGGCCGGCGCCACGGCTCACTAGGCTAATCCTCCACCTTGTGGTGTTGGCACACCGGGTTCTAGTACCATTCGGGGCACCGGATTCTGTCCCGGTTGCCCCTCTTCCAGGACAGCTCTCTGCTGTGGCCAGGGAGTGCAGTGGAGGATGGCCCAAGTCCTTGGGTCCTGCACCCCATGGGAGACCAGGAGAAGTACCTGGCTCCTGCCATCGGATCAGCGCGGTGCGCCGGCCGTGGCAGCCATTGGAGGGTGAACCAACGGCAAGAGGAAGACCTTTCTTCTGTCTCTCTCACTGTCCACTCTGCCTGTCAAAAAATAATAATAATAAAAAAGCCTATGCGTGATCATTAATAAACAGACATGTTCACCAAAACTTGGCTCTGGTGCTTCTTGTTGAAGAACGCCATTGCCCTTCCATTCTGGCAGTGTGCGGGCCTTGAGGACGGGTCCGCAACCTTGGACACAGGGATGCTCAGAGACCCACAAGAAGACAGGCATCCATGGGGCAAAGAGAGAGACCTGACAGGTCCTTCCCTCGTAATCCTCCGCAGAAACCACACCTACGGACACAGTGATGTTGATCTTGTAGCTCCAGACCTGTCAGACATCACATTTCTGTTGTTTGAGCTACTGGTCTGTCATGGCAGCCCTAGCCAATGACAGCACCACCCTTGGCTGTCCTTTAACTGGTCAGTCCCTGTTTATAGTGGGGTTAGAGTGGTCACCTCTGTACTTAGGGAGGAGCGATAGGTCCTAAAAGTTGTCACACCCTCATCCACAGGACCCCACACACACCCCACAAAGGGGACTTTTTGGTGAATCTTAGGATGGGGGGGTGCTCCAGATGGTGTGGATCAGCTGAATGTAGTCAAGAGGGCCCTGTAAGAAGCAAGAAGAAGGGTTGCAGAGAGACAAATCTAGTGACAGAGGTAGGGGTGAGGGGAGAGGTTTGCAGATGCTGCGCTGCTGGCTTCGTGGGTGGAAGGGGCAGCAGGGGAAAGCACGTCCTTGAGCTGTAGGAGCTGGGAAGGGCAGAGCAGCAGGCTTTCCTGGCAGAGGCACCTGAAACTCAGCCCCGCTGGCATCCTGCCCTAGAGCTGCCCTGCAGATCCCTGTGGATTCACATCTGTGTGGTTTTAGAGCACCTGGAGTTTGCAGGCACAGGAAGCCAGTGCAGCACGGAAGTGGCCTCCCAGCCCATCTCTTTTTTTTTTAAGATTTATTTTTATTTATTTGAAAGACAGTTACAGAGAGAGGTAGAGACAGAGAGAGAGGTCTTCCATTGCTGATTCACTCCCCAGATGGCCGCAACTGCCAGAGCTACGCTGATCCAAAGCCAGGAGCCAGGAGCTTCTTCCAGGTTTCCCATGTGGGTGCAGGGGCCCAAGGAATTGGGCCATCTTCTACTGCTTTCCCAGGCCATAGCAGAGAGCTGGATTGGAAAAGGAGCAGCCTGGACTCGAACCAGTGCCCATATGGGATGCTGGCTCTGCAGGTGGTGGCTTTACCCGCTATGCCACAGCACCGGCCCCACGCAGCCCATCTTTATTTGCTTCTCTCAGATCCACCTTACCCATGAGTGGCTTCTCAAATACACTAATAAAACCACTGACTCTGGAGCCTTGAGCCACTCACCATTCACCATCTGACCCAGACGTCCAGGACAGCTTGGGCATTTACACCAATGGATCTCAGGTCATCCAAGTCCACCACAGCCCTGGATGGCACATGTAATGCTTTTCACTTCCCTCCTTCACTTCCTCTGGACAAGGCATGTTTCCCCTACTTGATTCTGTAAGCTGACAGTCTGACCTTCATGGATTTGTGCATCCATCAGCCACAGCTAAGCTGTGTAGTTCTAGTTGCAGATTCAGGTGGAAAACGAGTCTTCTTTTCATTCAGGAGGAGATGTTTTGTGACAGTGTTACTTGTATTTCTAAAATGTTTTATTAATTTATGTATTTTTAAAGATGTTTTTGAAAGGTAGAGTTATATATAGAGGGGAGAGAGAGAGCAAGCAAGAGAAAGAGACAGAAAGAGAGAGTGAGAGAGACTGGAGAGAGATCTTTCATTTGCTGGTTTACTTCCCAAATGGCTGTAACAACTGGGGCCGGGCCAGGAAAATCAGGAACCTGGAACGATACCCTGGCCTCCCATGTGGGTAGCAGGGGCCCGAGTTCTTGGGCCATTTTCCTCTGCCTTCCTAGGCACAGTAGCAGGGAGCTGGGTCCCAAATGGGTTAGCCGGGACCTGAACCAGTGCTCGTATGGGATGCCGGCATCACAGGTAGAAACTTAACTCATTGTGACTCTATATATTTGAAAGGCAAAGTGACAGAGAAAAGGGGAGAAATATAACAGAAGAGAAAGGCGAGAGATCTTTCATACCCTGATTCAGTCTCTAAAGGCCTGAAACAGCAGGGATTAGACCAGGCTGAAACTAGGAGCAAGGAACTATCTCTGGGTCACTTATGTGGGCATCAGAAACCCAGTACTTGGGCACATTAGCAGGAACTTGAATTGAAAGCAGAGGCAGTACTCAATTCCAGGCACTCTGATATGGTATGCAGATATTCCAAGCAGCAACTTAACCCACTGTGTAACAGCACCACCTCTTCTCTCTATAATATTGTTAATTTGGGCTTCTATTGAGGGAATTATTTTAGAGAAAAAATTCAGTCAAATCCCTCTTTACCCCTTTATATGTAGACTCTTTGGTGGAAGAAAAGATCATCTTGGTGAAACAAACTTTGTCCTTAGCTAAAGTCTCTGCTTAACTCCCTAATTCTCGCAGGAAGAAGTTATAGGAAAACAGCCATTAGGAGACACACTTAGAGGGAGTGGAGTTTCTTTCCCCAGGTGGCCTGAAATCCTTTCCAAGTTGGTGCGGGATAAACTGCACATGACAGCCCCTGGGGGCCTTTGCTGGCAGCCTGTGATTTCGGTAAGTGGTGCTCCTGTCTTCAGACACCAGAGGCATTTAACTGATGTGACTTCTGGACAGGGCGTGATAAATGCCTTGCACCTTCAGGCCTGTGCGTCCTGAGAGTACTGACAGCGCTCAGTCTATTCACGTGTCTCCCCAGTGTCTCAAGCACGCACTTCCAGCTTGTCCTCTTTCCCTTTTCTTCACCCTCCCATCTCCTTTTTCTTATAGCAGAAGACTGAACAGATAAAAAAATATCCTTGCTCTTCCCCAGGGCAACCACTGAGCATTCTTCATAAGTGCCCATTTATTTTTATTTTTTTTAATATTATTTCTTTGAGAGGCAGAGTTACAGACAGAGAGAGGGAGAGACAGAGAGAAAAGTCTTTCATCTACTGGTTCACTTCTCAAATGGCTGCAACGGCTGGAGCTGGGCTGATCCAAAGCCAGGAGCCAAGAGCTTCTGCTAGGTCTCCCACGCAGGTGCAGGGGCCCAGGCACTTGGGCCATCACCTGCTGCTTTCCCAGGCCATGAGTAGAGAGCTGGATTGGAAGAGGAGCAGCTGGGACACGAACCAGCACCCATAGGGATGCCAGTGCTGTAGGTAGCGGCTTAGCCTATTTTGTCTACAGTGCCAGCCCTGCGAGCGTAGTTTTGGCTACATTCATATATTTGAGTGTGGAAGAGTGACAGAGAAAGAGGGAAACAGATGGACAAGCAGGCAGAGAGCTCTCCCATCCTCTGGTTTGCTCCTCAGATGTCTCCAATGGGCAGGGCTGAGCTGGGCCAAACCCAGGAGCTAGGAACACAATTAATTCAAGCTTCCTACATGGGTTGCTGTAAACCAATTACCTGAGCCATCACTGCTGCCTCCCAGTGACTTCTTGATCAAACTCAGGTACTCTGATGTCTGATGTGGACATATTATGAGTTGCTCTAAATGCTTGCTCTTAATCCCAGTACATTTTAGATCATGAAGTACAAAGATACTACTTCTTTTTTAAATCAGCACTTAAACCACATATAGTCAGCCGCCCAGGCTGTATGCACACCTGTCTGCAAACCATATTTTTGAGATCAGCCCTCACCCTGACTGTTGATGAGCAACTTGATATGTTATCCCTCTTAGTATTTTTTTTTTTGTTTGTTCTACTTAATACTTTTGGTTGAATACTGTAATCAATACACAATTCTTCTTAAGTGCTGAAACTTAACTGAAAAGTGATCGCTGTTAAATATAAGAGTGGGAATAAGAGAGGGAAGAGATGTGCAATTCGGGACATGCTCAAGCTGACTTACCTCAAACGGTAGAGTTAGAAACATACCAGGGGATTCCAATTCAATCCCATCAAGGTGGCATGTACCAATGCCATCTCACTAGTCCCACTGATCAATTTTTGTTCACAATTGATCATAATGATAGGACTAAGAACCAAAGGATCACATAAACAAGAATAGTGTCTGCAAATACCAGCTGATAGAATAAAAAAGGGAGAGAACGATCCAACATGGGAAGTGAGATACACAGCAGATCCATAGAATGGCAGATGTCCTAAACAGCACTCTGGCCTCAGAATCAGCCCTTAAGGCATGCGGATCCAGCTGAAAAGCCCATGAGAGTATTTCAGGCATGGAAAGCCAAGACACTCTGGAGAAAAAAAAAAACCTAAATGAAAGATCTGTGCGAGTGAGATCCCAGTGGAAAGAATGGGTCATCAAAGAAGGAGGTACCTTTCTCTGAAGGGAGGAGAGAATTTCCACTTTGACCATGGCCTTGTCTAAATATGATCAGAGTCAGTGAACTCAGGGGGCTTCCATAGCCTTGGCAGCTCATGACAAGAGCCTAGGGTGATTACTGATGCCATAAACAAGAGTGTCAATTTGTTAAGTCAACAACAGGAGTCACTGTGCACTTACTCCTCATGTAGGATCTCTGTCCTTAGTGTGCTGTACATTGAGATTTAATGCTATAACTAGTACTCAAACAGTATTTTTCACTTTATGTTTCTGTGTGGGAGCAAACTGTTGAAATCTTTACTTAATGTATGCTAAACTGATCTTCTGTATATAAAGAGAATCAAAAATGAATCTTGATGTGAATGGAAGGGGAGAGGGAGTGGAAAGGGGAGGGTTATGGGTGGGAGGGACGTTATGGGGGGAAGCCATTGTAATCCATAAGCTGTACTTTGGAAATTTATATTCATTAAATAAAAGTTAAAAAAAAAGAAAATACATATAAAGCTGGACAATTACCAAATTTAGGGAGGACGGAAGCCCTGGACTCTCATTCCAACTTTTGTCTTCCTTCATGTGCACAGTGCTCAGCCATCCCTCCGTTTTACTCACAGAGACCAGTGAGTGAGATGCTTGTTGTCACTCTTGGTGATGTCTTGCTGTTGAGACTTAACTCCTGGGGACTACAGCTGCTCTTCTTAAAGCTTTTAATGGGAATCATTTTTGCAGGTTCAGGCTTGTGTAGGCAGAAACGGTAATTTGCTTTCTTGCAACTGAACTTTGTTTAGTCCCTGAGTCTCTATTTCTTTGTTCTTCTTCTTTTGTAATTTTTTTTTCCATTTTTTCCAATAGAGATTGCCAAAGCTCCCATCCTCTGATTCACTCCCCCAGTGCCCACTATGACTGGGTGGGTCTGGACCAGGCTATTCAGGTCTCCCATAAGGGTGGCAGGAACCCAACTACCTGAGCCGCCCATCACCAGCTGCCTCCCCGTATGTGCATCAGTCTGAAGCTGAGATGGGGAGCAGAGCCGGGACTTGAACCCAGCCGCTCTGTTATGGGATGCAGGTGTCTCAAGCTGAGCCTCGATGGCTGAGCTACATGATCACCCCTCATGACTCTATTTTCATTCAGGGAAAATGAAATGTGCTCTAAGGGAATCCATTTGCAAAATTCAGAATTTTGTCACTTTGGAGTATACGGTTTGTTGTTCTTGTCTTTTCCCTGGAGTGGAGCCATTCTATGGGGTTGAGTTTACATCTCAACCTGTGGTCAGGGAAGAATCAATTGTGGTTCATGGGAGGAGCTGTGTCTGCACCTTAGGCTGTTGTCCCAGGAATAGCTGATCTGGGGAGTCTCTGTGGGCTCCTCGTGCTGGCTTGGTAATCACTGCAGCTCTCCCTCTCATTCGTTTTCTGAGACACAGTCACGTGTTTGTCAGCTCATCTAGACCTTGGGTCTCCATACCATGGCCTTTAACATGGGCCTCTAACCCAGCTTCCCAGCGTCTCTTGGCCAGATCTGTTTTTGGGTATGGAGGGGCTTTTTAGAACCTATGCATGCCCTCAAAGAAGCAAGAGGAACCAGGGAGCACTTAGACCTTTTCTCTGTCCAGAACCACCCTGCTGGCTTCTCAGCTCTGCTACCCGAGTTAGCAGGAAGTCCCCAGGATCCTGCCTCATTCTGGAGTCCCAGGACTTCCCACGCCTTCAGAATCTCAGCCTCCATTGGCTGACCCTCAGAGACAGGGCCCAACTCTTGTGTCTGCTCTGTCCTGTTCCTGACAAGCCCACAAAAGTCTTACGCTTGACTCTGAGTGTGGGGGATGCTGCTGTTCCCGCATCACATTTTCCAACACCAACTGAGACCAGCATACAATGCAATGTGTTCAGCTCTCCACGGTTTGGTCTTAACAACAAAGCAAGCTTGTAGAATTCCATAGACCTTCCCCACCCAGTACCATATCTGGTTTGTTTTTTTTTTTTCCCCCAACTGTTCCTTTGCTCTTTCAGACGACTGATGATCCAACTGATCTCAGATGATCCATTTAGATATAGGTTATTTCATTCTGGGCTGGCTTAGTCCTTCCCTGTGGCCATGAAAACCACCAGTTTCCAAGTAGTAGGGACATGGGGAATTTGAAAATGGCATTAAAGAAGGGCCTGGTTATTATCTCAAAATATTTTCCCGAGATAAACCATCAACATTGCTGGATACCACCCAGTGGTAACAAGCGCTCACTTGTAGCTTTTCTTGGCCAATGCACTGCTTGTGACTGTGACTCTTTCTCCACAGTGTGTACGCTCAATTTTGAGGCCTTTTACAGACGATTATCTCATTACATCCACTAGTACAATGGCAAGGTCAATGCTGAATGCCCTGGTACAAATGACACTTAAGATTAAGATGGAAACCAAAGAAGTAATGATTGTTTACTAACGAAGAGATGGTGCGAGGGCAGGCCTGGTGGCACAGTGGGATCAGACTCTGCTTAGGGTGCCTGCATCCTGTGTGGGAGGTGCTAGTCTGAGTCCTGGCTCCTCTGCTTCAGATTCAGCTTTCTGCTAGTGTACCCCTGAAGGCAGCAGACAACATCAGAAGTACGGGGCTCCACGCCACCCACATGGGAGACCTGGGTGATATTCCTGGCCCCTGGTCTTGACCTGGCCCATCCCCAGGCCATGCAGCCTTTTGGGTAGTAAACCAGTGAATGGAAGGTATTTCCCTCTTTCCCTCACTGTGTCATTCTGCATTTCTAATGCATAAATAAATCTTTTAAAATATACTAATGGTGCACAGTGATAATTATTGCCCTTAGGAGTGGATCTAAACTCTGTGGGATCAGAAGTCTATAAAAATTCAATGTCTATTAAGAAATAGAATAGAGAATTGCCTATGTTAGATTAATAGTGCAGTGGGCTAAGGAATAATACCAGAAACCTTCTAAAACTGAGACAGCCAGCAATTGCTTGCTTTTATTCACAAGTGATCATGAAACACCTAAATCTGCCCACTGTCCCTATCTAAATGTTGGCCCAATTCACCTTCTCCTTGGCCAGAGCCCTAGATTCACATGGCCCCTGCAAGTTACCCTGGGGTGGAGAGGACAGATCAGAGGGGAAAGTCTCCATAAACTGTGCTTACAAAGCTTTATTTTTGTTTGGGCTCCACTGGGGACTGTGAAGAGGTGGGAGTCGGAGAAGGGTTTGAACTTCGTGATCAGACCACCTCTGATTGCCCGTGCTTGGGGGAGGGTTAATTGACACCGAGGAAGATTCTCAAGGACAAAGAGCAAATCGCAACGGAGAGGAGAGCTTGTGCTTGTGTAATCAACAGTGAACAGCAAGAAATGAGAAGTGATGGGCAGATAAAGTGCTTGACTCACCCGGAGCATCGTTGCTGATGCTGGCTGCTTATTTACCCGACAAGAGTGCAAGACAAGGTGAGGGACTAAGTGCCAAATTTTGAGCACACTGAAAGGAAGGTTGATGGCCTTTTTGCTGTGACATAGGAACATGGAGAGGAACTGTTTTAGGCACCTGCTCCTGTGCCTCAGGTAAGTGGGTGCCTCTGTCAGGGTTCCCCATGAGGGCTGAAAACTGGTCCTTGAGCCAAATCGGTCAGGCCTCCTGCTTTCAGAAATAAGGTTTTACGGGAATGCAGCCACGCTCACTGGTTCACGTGTGGTCTCTGGCTAATTTTGTGCAGCCATGGTGGTTTAGCAACTGGAGTAGAGACCACGGCTGTTCAAGCAGAGATAATCACTTTCTGGCCCTTCACAGAAAGCATGTACAATCCCCTGTTCCAGAAGCAAACAGAAGACACACTCCACAGGGTTTAATGCAAATTCCTTAGTGATGGAGTCATTTCCAGAGGTGTGCGAGGGTGCGAGGGAGCTGTGAAAAGTGTTCAGGTACCCCAGAGACTAAGGGTGGGGGGGCAGCCGTTGCCACTCCTGGGCCTGGGCACCTGCGGGGAGGAGGCAGTGCCACCAGAGCCTGGGCAGGTGGAATGAGGGCTGGGGAAAGGAGAAAGCCTTCTCATGACCACTTGTCTTCATCTGCCCGGGCTGCCATAGCAAAATGCCACCGACTTGGGTGACTGAAAATGAGTGAATTTATCTTTTCACAGCTCTGGAGGCTGGAAGTCCTAGCGAGATTCAGCTTCTAGTGCAGCCTCCTGCTTTGCAGATGGCCACTTTGTTTTCACACAACCTTTCCTCTGACCGTGAGCAGAAAGAGAGGAGAGCTTCCTCTTCTGCCACCAATCTCATCAGACAGGGTCCCACCCTTAGGACCTCACTTAACCTGAAATCACCTCCCTACTCCAAGTACGGATGCACCGGGCATGAGGAGTTCAATGCATGATGCTTGAGGGACATCTACCTTCCACCCCTCACACCTCTTTACCCCCCCAGGAAGCCAGCGGTCAGGGGGCCAGCGGGGTGCAGTTGTCTGGATCAGTCTTTTGGCCCCACTCTGTAGGAAAGAGGAAGATGAAATGTGGATGGGAGGTGGGGTAGGCAGGAAGGCAAACAGAATGATCCAGACAGAAGGCAAATGCAGAAAATGTATCTGAAGGATATTGCCTAGAGAACACACATCCACAAGGAAAATGAGAATGCCACTCATTTTCAAACAGATTCCCACTCTTATCCAGTAGAAATACATCTGGAGGCTGCAAGCTTAAACTTCTCTTAAAATGCATGCCTCTACAAGTAGCCTTTCGGAATGCGATCTATTGGTAAACAGAGGGCTCCAGCATTTGACTTGCAATTCAGATGAGTTGCCTCCAAGATAATGATGGGTCAAAGGTTTGAACAGCCAGACTCTTGGACATTTATTAACTAATTCTGGAAAAACGTGCTGCTAAGTGCTGTGCTGGACACAAAAGTTTACGAACGCATTTTATGAGTCTTGAATCCAAATGCCTCCATCAGGCTTAGTAATTGGGCAGACACACAAGAATACACAGGTGAAATAAACCCCCTTTGCCTTGAATGACCAGCCAAGACATTGTGTATCTGACAACGTTCAAGGTACCTTGTTTCTCACAAAGCCAAGAAGTCCTTTAGGTGTTTGGGCCCAGGTTCAATGTAGTTACTATCTATATCCACAGGATGGCAGGCACGAGCTGGAGAGAGCCCGCAGGAGCCTCCACTGGATTTCAAGGTCGCCAGGCTTAGCCAACCAGTGAGTCTTAAGATCAGGTAGTGGGCGATAGCTGATAAACTGGGATTCATTAACAGCTTTTCCTGTGAGTAGGCAAATGCATCAGATTAGAGGCCAATGACGTAGGTAGAAGTCATGGGGAGCTGAGGAAGGAGGTAAGCACCTGTAAAACACATCCGAAAGAGGGCGTAGAGTTAGGGCATGGAGAACAATCACTTGGTCAGGAGGAGCCAAAACCCAGGTACAGAAGTGAAAGGCCAGCAGAAGGAGCAGGCAGCAGAGTCTGGAGGAATCAGGGAAGAACAACAGAATGTGCCTGGGGAGCCAGGGAAGTTGGGTTGGAGCTGATAATGCTAACTCTGGACTCTTGAAAGAGTCCCCTAGGGTTTCTAGGACTGATGGCTGGTAGGATGGATTCCAACCTCCTGGATCCTGAAGGAGGAGCAAAGTGGTAGAAGAGACAGACTGAGCCCAACCACAGCCAATCCAGGCCAACAGGCTGGAGATGTGTGGCAAGGAGTGGGGTGATGACACTGGAAAACCAGGGGCTGCCAGTTCCAGGAGAAGCTTTGGGTGCTGATTCAGGCAGTGCAGACTATTTGATTGACTAGAAATGTGGTTTTCATGAAAGGTTTCTAAAAATACAAGCAGTGGTATGCGTATTGAAGCCTCATTCAAAATCAACTTGAAGTAGGATTATCTGAGTGGTGAGTGATTATCAAGCTATGGAAATAATTCTGGAATAGGGAATTGAGTCCAACATGGCAATGATATTTGAAATGTAGAGAAATATTAAAGGGATGTACAACTGTAACAGAGTAAAAAGTTTACAGACTGTATAGCAATTAAAATACCTAAGTATATATTAGGACACACGTATCTAAAATCTAATTAAGTTGTTATATAAATTTAGAGCAAGACTTAAAGAAATGTTGATGTCTAGACACATTTTCATATTTTATTTAACTATTTTCTTCCTCTGGATTTTTAAATAAGATTTATTTATTTATTTCAAAGAAGGAGTTACAGAAAGAGAGAGGGAGAGACAGAGAGAAAAGAGATCTTCCATCTGCTGGTTCAATCCCCAAAATAGTCGCAACAGCCAGGGCTGGGCCAGGCTGAAGACATGAGGCTGGGCTCCATCCAGTTCTCCCATATGGGTTCAGGGGCCCAAGAACTTGGGCCATTTTCCTCTGTTTTCCCAGGTGCATTAGCAGGGAGCTGGGTCAGAAGTGGAGCAGCTGGGACTCGAACCAGTGCCCATATGAGTTGCCAGTGTTGCAAACAGTGGCTTAACCTGCGGTACCACAACACTGGTCTCTTCCTCTGTTTTCTCTGAGTCAGGGGTATAACCATTTCATTGCAAATGTTTTCCTTTATGATGAGATGTAAGAGTGTATCCATGCACAGGATTATTTCAGGGATTCAAGGTAGTTTAGAGATTTTTTCTATTATTGGGACTCACCAGACATCCTAAGACATCTGTATGAACAAGTCCCTGACATGTGAGAGCCCTGCCTCAACCCAGAATGTGACCTACTCTTTCCAGGACTCTTTTCTCCAGTTTAAAAAAAAAGTTTGTTTTCAACTACTTAAAGGCAAAGAGAGAGAGAGAGAGAGAGAGAGAGAGAGAGAGAGAGAGAAATTCTGGCTAAGCCACGAGCCAGGAACTCCATCTGGATTTCCCTTGCGGGTGGTAGGAACTTCAGTACTTGAGCCATCACACACTGCCTTTCCAAGAGTATTATCAGGAAGCTGGAGCAGAAGTGGAGTAGCCGGGACTGAAATTGCCACTCCAACATGGATGCAGCTGTCCCAAATGACAGCCTAATCTGCTGTGCCGCAAACCTAACCACCACTCTGGCCACTGTAAAGAATGTGCTGAAACGAAAGCATTAGGCAGTGTCAAAGATAAAGCAGCGAGATGTTAGCTCCAATGGTGAAAAGAAGATTTTATTCAATAACAAGTAACGCAATAGCATATCCATGGTGTTTCTTTCCATTAATGATTGATTAAGAGAGAGTTGAGCTATTAACATTTCTAGAGTTGTAAAAAGCCATCAGGATGTAGTTTTATTTATTTATGTAAAACATTTAAAATTTATTCAAGAAAGGGAGAAGGAGCAAGAATGAAAGAAACAGAGTCCCCATCTTTTGACTTACCCCAAAAGCCCACAATGGCAGAGACTCGGTCACGTTGTAACCAGGCATCAGGAGCCAGGTACTCAACCCAGCTCTCCCGTGTTGGTTGGGGAGCAAACACTTGAGCCATCACCTGCTACTGCCCAGGAGTTGGATTAACAGGGAGGTGGACTCAGGAGGCAGGTTCCTTGATGGGGGATATGGGTGCCTTAACTGCCAGGCCAAATATCTGCCCCAAGGACGTAGTTTCAGAAATACAGAAATTTAGAATCTGTGTGATATTAAATCTCTAAGGCACCTTTGAGGTAAACTAATACAGTGCAGCTTATTGGAAGTAGCTCTGGTTTCCCAAGAGTACACGTCTACTTGGTGAGCATCGGCTATGAGGGCCGTCTGGACTGAGACCCATGTTGACACAGTGCACGTGGTCTGTACAGGGACTGCTCTTTGGTAGTGGACACAAAGGACAACAACTCAAGTGATCTAAAATGTCAGCTGGGGAAACGGCCACTTTGTCACTCTGTGGATCGGAGTTTGAAAGAACCACTGCTGCACATATAGAGGTTTACCGGAGTGAAAACTGGTTGTACCCTCAGTGGAACATCCATATTACAGAACTGAGATTTTTTTTGTGCTGCTAACTCTCTGCTTCCTCCCCCTTATTCCCCATGATGATTTTTTCTTTTGAGCTCTTGAAATTTCTGCCACACCCTTGCCACCATGTTAACTTAAGAATATTCACATCAGTTCACTTTCCGCTAAGCTATAGGTTACGATTTATTCTGACCTTTCTCTCACCCCAAGGCTTTTCATATTTGGTTTCATATTTGACACATCTGCATTTACCCCTCTTTACAGAAGGGCCCATTCTCTTCACACCCTATTCCTGTCTGAGTCTTGATGTGTCATAGCAAGTCTGTTTTAGGGGTGGCTATTTGGTACAGTGATTAGGTCTTTACTTGGGATGCCTGCATTTGCATTATAGTGTCTGGGTTCAAATCCCAGGTCAAGTCTTGATTCCAGTTTCCCACTAATGGGTACCCTGGTAGGCAGCAGGTGATGGTCTAAGTTCTTGGGTCCCTGCCATGCATGTGGGTATTCTGGATTGAGTTTCTTGCTCTTGGTTTTGGCCTCATCTTAACTGTTGCAGGCATTTAAAGATTGAACCAATGGGTAGGATATCTCTCTATTCCTATCTCTATGCCTTTCAAATAAATAAAAATAAATAAAAAATTTAAAAACCCAAGTCTCTTTGAAAGTCAATAAGATAAAATAATTAGATAAGCTGGGATGAAGACGTAGTTTTAGATCAGGCCAGGAAAACTAGGTTTAGTCTTCATGGTGGCTGCTGCCCATCTTTCTAGTGGCTGCTAAGTCTTATATTCCTCCGCTTTAAAGTTCCTGTTGAGAAACTTTCTTTCTAGGGTGGACACAATAAAGTGAGACACAAGAGCAACGTGAGTGCCTTGCATAATGTCACAAGGGAAGGATATGCATAAAAATAATGCTCAATATTATAAAACTGGGCATGGGCCATTTATCTTTAGAATCCTACTTCATTTCCTTGGAGAATTGTTTAATGGTACCAAAAGAAAAATAAAGGTTAAACCGGAGGATTATGCACTAATATTTTGGCTTCAGCAAAGCTGAAGAGGAAGTACCACCAGACAGCGAGTGAACATTTATGCTGAAGCTCTACTTATTCATTTTGTGATGACTCCCATAGGATTTGGTGGAATCACTTTTACATGATCAGTTTACTTAAGCAAAGCCATTCATGGTTGACAAAGGCTCAGAGTTGTTTACACATGAGGTCATTTATACACATAATTGACAAGCACTGCTTGTAAAGACCTGCTTGTCTGGTGTGGGATATTTCCCAGAGGTTTCAACCAGCCTCTTTCCTATGAAGTCCCACTTGCCATGTATGTTTGAAAACAGCACTTGCTTTTGTCTGAAGACATTTTGTTCCCTCATTTATTATTCCATTAAATAAACATTTAGGCATGTACAAGTTTATTATTTAATGTTTTTCTTATTAACCAAAATTTCATATATTTACAGGATTTGAGTAATAGTTGAAGTAGGTGTAGGGGATTTATCATCAGGTTGCCTGGATTCTTGTACTGAGTGCATTCTCTTTTAATTGGCTAAGTGTGGGTATGAGTCACCTAATTAGTCTCAGCCTTAGTTTACATGCTTGTAAATTGAAGATATTATCTACCTGCTTGGCACAATAGGATTCTGGCCAGGATAGAAGGACATAATCTGTGTAAAGATGTTCGGCTACATTTTAAAATGCTGCATGATTACAAAGACCCTGGCATTGATTTCTAGCAGCTAAGTTGGATGTTGTTATGATGTAGGTATGTCCCTTTTAATGTCTACAATTTTATATTTGTTTTTAGGATATGAAGAAATTGGACCTGTTGGCAAAATTATCCTTTTGTTTTTAAAAAACATCACCTGGACAACTGTGTGAGGCCTATGTTGGTCACAGTGAGCAGTGAGATCCCCAGGACTCTTCAGTGTAGATCTCATGCCCAGAGGGTTGAAGCCAGGCTTCCCTGGCCTGCTCCACACCAGTCAGCTCCACACCTGTGTCCTTGACCCAGCACCTAGGAAGGGTTCACCCTCCAAAGACTTCAGTTACTGCCTGGACTGTTCCCAGGTGAAGGATTTTTTTAAAAAGTTGTGTTTGGTTTATGCTGTTTTTCAATGTAATCAACATGATTTTTACAATGAAATAGATAACTTGTCTTTCCTGTTGAGAGACAAGATTGGCACTTGAGTGTAGACCTCTCATACTTTTCTGAAAGAAAATGGTCCCTGCAGTGACATTCACAAAAGCTTTGAATTTACCTAAAGAATGATCGTATCATGGCATCTGTATTTTTTTAGCCATTGCGGTGAGGGGGCAAGAAAAGGACCACCTTACTCAATTCTTGTCCAAATGTTCCAGGGAAGGCAGGGTTTATGCTGTAGGACTTCAACTAAGTCCCCAGGGGGCCATTTTGTCCCAATCAGGAGACCAGTTGGGAGTAAGGGAAGGGGGGTATGGAGTTGTATTACTTGAGGTTCTTGAAAGAAAGAAACAGCATTGAAGAGAGAGAGAGAGAGAGAGAGAGGAGAGGGAGAGAACAGTGAGATCCAAGTTCTTGGAGATATGGTTGGATGACCTGAAGCAATATTCAGTGCACTTACAAAACGTGTTGTAAAGCTGCTGGCATATAAATATTTGCTTAAGAAGTTTTTGGGTGTGTGCTCTGAGGCTTGCTTTCAATGTACTATGGCTTGAATGTATCCTCTAAATCCCATGGTGAAATGTAATGGTCGTTGTAACAGAGCTGGGAGGTGGGACCTGTAGGTGGATGAGGTCATGAGAGCTCTGCTTTCCTGAATGACATCACTATTGCAGGCATGATCATGTGATCATGACAATGGGTTTGATATGAACACTAGTCTGGCTCTCTCTTACTCTCTTGTACACACACATGCTCTCCTGTCTTCTGCCATGGGTGATGTTGCAAGGTGACCCTTGCCAGATGTGGGCCCTTTGACCTTCGACTTCTCAGCTTCCTGTGCTTTAAGAAACAAATCTTTGTCCTTTGCAATTCACTCAGAATAACCTTCTATTACAGTAACACAAAATGGAATAAGATATTATGATTTAGTAACAAAGTTGTGATGGAGGAACTAACACTCACCCACCTCCAACGCTTGGGGACCACCATTATGTATAAAACCTGCCTAAGATATCAGTTGAAGGTAGGCCTTACTTGTCATCACCTTAAGGGCCAATGCGCTGTAACTTTCAGATCAGGCTGGTGATATAAATTATTTGTAGCTTATATAAATTATTTTTAATCTTGCTGGTATTGTGGGTCCTTAGGTATTTGTCTCTTACATGCATTCCAACCATGATACCTTCTGCTACTTGGAAATTCATCAGAGGCCAAATCAATGGGATTGCTCAATCTTTGGGAGGACTTCATACTCCCAAATTGTGAGCTAAATAACTCTCCTTTCTTTACAAAGTTAGCCTACCTCAGGTATTTTATGATAATAATGAAAAGTTGACTAATATAAGGACCTAACTTTGAGATGAAGATTAGCATGTATGAGATTTACTGGAGACAATTTAGGGGATCACCCTTTGAGTAAATGCAGGGTAAGAAGCAGGAATGAGCACGGGGAGAAGGTGGATTTCAATGCAATCTCAGTGGAGGGCTCATTTGATGCCAAGGAGCTGGGATGGTCCTTCAGTGTTGTCCTAATTTGGCAGGGAAAGAGCTGAGCCTCGGTGTTTTTGTATTGATCAGACATTGGGTATGGGCTCCTTCAGGAAGGGGCATGGCCTTGAGTGATGTGATTTCTTCAAGGGAGGTAATTCCATAGGGTTGAGAGCTAATGGCAGTCTACTGGCAGCTACTCCGGTGGTCATCCTGAGGGCACCGGGGTTGGTGGGGCTCATAGCATACACATGGCAATTGTCTCTGGGGTCCTGAGGTGGCAGTCTTTAGTTGGACACTGATACCTTGGCTACAAGAATTCCATGTCCTCGGGAATAGGACTGTTGGAGACAAACCAGAGCAGGGTTTTCTAGAGTGCGGGCTCTTATTCTACTCTAGTTACCATAATAAAGTGACATAGACTAGGAGTATTGAACAGCAGATATTTATTTCCTCACAGTTCAGGAGGTAAGGTTGAGTTTCTTCTTTTGGACTTTCAATTGGCCGTCTTCTTATATTCTCACATAGCAGAAAGAGAGGGCTCTGGGCCCTTCTTATTATGAAGGCAGTGAAGTCATTATGCATGCCCTACTCTCACAATCTTATGAAATAATTGCCCCCCAAAGAACCCATCTTCCAAATGCAATCACATTGAGGATGAGGGTTTCAACTACAAAATTGAGAGGTTGAGAGGGAGGACATAAACACTTACTTAATAGCAGGAGCCCCTCTTATGTCTAAAGCTGGTGTTGGACACATTGGAGAGGGGCATGTTACTATGGAGTGAATGTTTGTTTTCCTCTCAAATTCATGTGGTGATTCTCCACGTGAAGCATGTGGAGTTGCGGCCTTCGATATATGATGAGTTCATAAAGGGGCAGCCCTTATGATGAGATTAGTGCCCTAGTAAGAAGAAACATAAGAGAGCTCATTTCCTTTCCCTCTCATCATGTGAGCACATGGTGGAAAGGCAACCAAGAAGGGGGTCCTCACCAGAACCTAACCATGTTGGCACCTTGATCCTAAACTTCACTCGTCCAGAATTTCAGAGAAGAAATTCTTGGAATTTAAGTCACCTAATCTATGGTGTATTTTTAATAGTGTCCTGGGAGGACAAAGAAGAATGACTTTTGAAATCAATTTCTATTTCATTATAGGAAAGATGAATAGGATTTTGGATATTGTCTTCATTATGAAAATGGATGGCAGATATTTCTTTTTGGCTTTATTTCCAGGGATAATAGTTACTTTTGAGAAGTTTATTTGTATGCACTGTATGGGTATTGCCACTCATACACCCACCCTTCTTTCCTTCTTTTGGTTGGCTACTAGACAGTCCCAAATCCAAATAGGTATAACACTTGTGCAAAATACACAGAACCTCAGGAAGAAAGTATGTTTGATAAACTTTGCTGTTGGCTTCATCTTTCCAGTCCTCATTTTCCTTTTGTCCTAACTTCTTCACTTACTCATTAAACAATGATGGTAATAACACTAAGGGTAATAATCGCAAAATACACTCATGTGTTTATTTTTGGGATAAAGTGAGCATCTGAACAAACATGACACACAATTCTTCAAGTATTTTTTTCTGTACTAATTACTGATTTTCTTTCTGAACTCCAGTGATATGAATGCTGTACATTTTGATATTGTCTATATTGTCTTACACATCCAAGAAACTGTATTTACATTTTCCCAGTCATCTTTTTCTCTAAGCTTCTGATTAAAGAATTTCAATTGATCAATATTCAAGTTTGCAAATTCTTCTGCCACCTCCACTTTGCTATTGAGCCCATTTAGAAAACTTTTCATGTTAAGCATTGCATTTTTCAGTTTAAAATTTTCCATTTGGCTCTTCCTTATAGTTCCTTTTTCTCTGTGAGAACATGTTGTATGCAAGACTTTTATCTCCTGGAATAGAGTTATGATGTCTAATTTAATGACTTTGTCTTTGGCAGTTCTAACATTAGGCTATTTGGGGTTACCACCAACTAAATGTCTTTTAACTTGTGAATCTGTTATATTTCCTTAGATCTTTAAATGTTGAGTGATATTGGTTGTATCCTGGACATTTTCAATACTATGCTGCAAAACTCAGAGTCCTGTTATAATCTTCTAAACAGTATCAAATTTTTTTTGTTTTAGCAGGAAATGCAACCAGTTGGGGTTAGACACAGGTGCAGTCTTTTATTCCATGATTGGTAGTTATAATGTCAGCTGAATTTCAAAGCCTTTGCTATGAAGCCTTGGTACACTTAAGGGGTGGCATGGATTTAGATGGTGATTTATATTGTTGTTATAGCTGGAAAGTCTTCATTACATTACTTTGAGTCTTTTGCACACATAAATATCTCAGGAACGAGTCTAGGACTTGAATAAGTTTATACATGGAGTTTGGGAACGTGCCTCTCCAGTTATTCTCTCTCTGATATTTTTCTCACACATTTTTTGGCTCCCAGGGACACCCTTTCCCGGGTTTCTGGACAGTAAATCAAGGTTTCTTTGAGTTTAGAGTACCAACACTACTGCTTTGTAATTTGGTGTAAGTGGAGTTACTATTGAAAAATGGTAAGAAAAAAGAAATGGCCTTTACCTTACTTGGACCAGAGTGCTTCCTTTTTGTTCTTCCTCAAGAAAGAAGGAAGGAATGAAAGTTCCGCTGAAGCCTTTGCATTGCAGTTCCGTAACCAGGGCCACTTTCAAAATGGGAGAGGGGACAGGGCAAGAAATTGGTAAGCTCACGTGCAGAGGGATTGTTCCTTCCAATGTTCACTCCCTTTCCCCATTAACTCCTTTTCTGACTCCTCACGGTTGATTTTTCTGTTATAATCAGTGGGTACAGTGGGCTTACTCTACCATGGCTGGTTGTGGAAATCCTCAATAGAATGTTGATGTTGCTTGTTCTTAGGAATATCAGGAGATCCTTTTACTATTGTGATTCTTGGGACCAAGAATGCCTATTAGAGAAAAAAGTATTGGTAAAACACAGAAATATATTTGAGATGGAAGTCAGATATTTACTTGCATATTTGCAACAGAAGCCATTCCTTAGAGAACCAGTTCTCAACTTAAGGGACACATTGGATTTAAAGGTAAACTCACAAAATTATGGTGAGTCTGTTAATTGTTCTTTTTATTTATTTATTTGACAGAGTTATAGACAGTGAGAGAGAGAGACAGAGAGAAAGGTCCTCTTTCCGTTAGTTCACCCCCAAAATGGCCGCTACAGCCAGCGCTGCGCCGATCCGAAGCCAGGAGCCAGGTGCTTCCTCCTGGTCTCCTATGCGGGTGCAGGGCCCAAACACTTGGGCCATCCTCCACTGCCTTCCCGGGCCACAGCAGAGAGCTGGCCTGGAAGAGGAGCAACCTAGAACTGGACTAGAACTGGCGGCCATATGGGATGCTAGTGCTGCAGACGGAGGATTACCCAGTGAGCCATGGCACAGGCCCAATTGTTCTTTTTAATGACAAAACAGTACAGTAGTTCTTTTTTGTGGTTAAAATCAACAATAAATTAAGTTTTCCCTAGAGAGTAAGATACATTCAAGAAATGAATCTAAGTTTTCTTATCATTCAGGAAGTAGAGGAAAACATAACTGCCAGTTGATCAAACAGATAAAAAAACAGAGGTGGGTGTTGGCCTAGTGATAAAGATAGTGCTTAGGATGCTTGCATTTCACATCTGGCGTGCCTAAGTTTGATGCTTGGCTCTGGTTCTTGTGTAGCTCTTGCTAATGTGGAGCCTGGGAGGCAGTGGCAATGGCTTATAAATGGCAATTACTGATTTCAAGTAAAAAAGATGAAAGAAAAATTTTGTCTTTGTTTTAAAAGAATTTGTAAAAATTAAAAAAGTGTTTATGTATTACTTATTAGAGAAAGGAAAAAAGAGAGAGAGAAAGAAAGAAAATTCTCCTCTGCTGGTTCATTCCCCAACCATCAGCAATGGGGAGACAGAATGAAGAGCCAGGAATGCAATCCAAGTCTTTCACATGAGTGACAGCATTTTCTTTGCCTCAAAATTAACTTATTTTTAAATTTCATTTTCCACAATCTTTGAAACATGATTCTGTTTTTCTGTAATTTAGATCTAGAAGTTGAGTTATATTCATGAATATAAATTCTAATAAAATTTTAGTGGTTTATGCATGTATCTGAAAAATACATAAATTCATAGTAATTTATCTCATTACCTCCAAACATTTCATTAGGCAAAGATTTCAAAGTTTGTTTCTGTTTGAAATGTTTTATGAAGCCTGGAGCCATGAGCTCAGGGTCAGAAATATTTGTTGTAATTTTTTGGCCCAAACTGGTTGAACAAGGCAATTTGCCAACAAAATAGGAGCCATCCAGCCTCTAGTTTCTGAATGGGATCAAGACAGGAAATCCATCTGGAAAACAAAACATTTCATTCAGAGAAAATTGAATTTACTGCTTCAATGACTAATATAAAGTGATCTAAAGATATTCAGTGAGACATCAAGGGATCTTCAACAGGTTCCTGGAAAATGTGTATTATGGAAAATCTATGCATAGATTTCAGAATTTTTTGCACTGCCTTTAATTTAACTTTTAATTTTATTTTCTCTAAATGTTTTGAAGTACTGTCATATAAATCAAGCAGTATTTCTTTTTCTTTCTTTTTTTTTTTTACCGGCAGAAATGGACAATGAGAGAGAGAGAGAGAGAGAGAGAGAGAAAGGTCTTTCTTTTCTGTTGGTTCATCCCGCAATTGGCCGCTACAGCCGGTGCGTTGCGGCCGGCGCACCGCACTGATCCGAAACCAGGAGCCAGGTGCTTCCTCCTGGTCTCCCATGCGGGTGCAGGGCCCAAGGACCTAGGCCATCCTCCACTGCCTTCCCGGGCCACAGCAGAGAGCTGGACTGGAAGAGGAGCAGCCGGGACAGAATCTGGTGCTCCAACCGGGACTAGAACCCAAGGTGCTGGCACCACAGGCAGAGGATTAGCCTAGTGAGCCAGGGCACTGGCCAAGCAGTATTTCTTTATACAGGGAAAAAGGAAGGATATCTAAATATCCATTCATATTTTTCTATTCAACTTTGATTCATTCATGACCTGGATCTGGGAATAATATTTGCTCATTACCTGAGAAGAAGCCCTCACCCTGAAGAATGGATTAGAAATTACTGCGGGGTAGGGAGTAGGTCTTGTTCAATAATTGCTTCTTCTTGTGGGGCACAGATAGAGTAGGAAGGGGCGCTGGCTAGGGCAGGGTTCTATGCTTCTGGTATCTTTGTGGTTTTTAAATTTTCTTAGGTTGTCTTGAAGATCCAGAGTTTTCTTGACAACTTTTTGAGAATAGCACAGAATATAAACATTTTTAGGTATTATAGCTTTTGCTAATAAATGTATGTTTTAGTCATTCTTTTTGTGTGAATAAAATTTTCTACAAAAGCTGCAAAAAATCCCATTATATATTATAAATTATCACTATACTTTGTCTCATTTGATTCTTACAATCCTCCTTATCTTCCATATGATAATGAAAATAAGAATATTTATTGAAGGCATTGTCTCGTTTTATCTTTATCTACTCTTGCTGGAATTTTATGGATGAGGAAACAGACTCATGGTTGACTTTTGGCATTTGGCAAAATATCCTGTGACTGTGTCACTAATGTATAGGTGGATTATAATAATCTGAAAATCCAGAATTTGAAATACTCCAAGCTTTTTGAGTACTGATATGATGTCACAAGTGGAAAATTCCATACCTGACCTCTTATGACAGGTCTCAGTCAAAACGCAGGTGCACTGAAAATACCATATAAAATTGCCTTCAGGCTATATGTATAATGTATGTATGAAATACAAATGAATCTCGTGTCGGCGCCATGGCTCACTAGGCTAATCCTCCACCTGTGGCGCCGGCACCGTGGGTTCTAGTCCCGGTTGGGGCACTGGATTCTGTCCCAGTTGCTCCTCTTCCAGTCCAGCTCTCTGCTGTGGCCCGGGAAGGCAGTGGAGGATGGCCTAGGTCCTTGGGCCCTGCACCTGCATGGGAGACCAGGAGGAAGCACCTGGCTCCTGGCTTCGGATCAGTGCGGTGCGCCGGCCGCAATGCACCAGCTGTAGCGGCCACTTGCAGGGTGAACCAACGGCAAAGGAAGACCTTTCCATCTGTCTGTCTCTGTCTCTCTCTCTCTCTCTCATTGTCTATCTCTGCCTGTCAGACTTGGGTCCCACCCCCAATATATCTCATGAAATATTCCAAGATTATAAAATAATCCAAACTGCAAAGCACTTCTGGTTCTAAGCATTTCTGATAACAGATACTCAACCTGCAATTGGTTATGAGGCTTATTTCTTTTATTTTCAGTTATTATTTTTATTTTAAATATTTATTTGTTTATTTGAAAGACAGAGTGACAGAGAGGGAGAGATTGAGAGAAAGGTATACAATCTGCGTCCACTATGGGTGAATTCAGATCTCTGCCTTTTTCTTTTTCTATTCCATTGGTCTGTGATTTGGTTCAAGTTTTATTCTATTCATCTGTAAATAGATCATACTATTTAATTTACCAGGCTACAGTGAAACTAAATGTGATAATTTATAGAAGGTACCTAGGTCAGAATAGGAGATTAAAAAATGTTCAACCTATATTTCCATATATTAGAAATGAACAATCTGAAAAGGAGATTAAAAATTTCACTTACAAAAGCACCAAAAAGAATAAAATATTTAAAAATAATATAACAAAAGAAGTGTAAGACTTATACAGTGCAAACAGTAAAACTCTGCTGAAAGAGGTTAAAGAAAAACTAAATAAATGTAAGACATCTTGTTTTCATGGAACAGTTAATAATGTTAAGATGGCAGCCATTCCCAAAGCGGTCTGTGGATTCAGTGTAATCTTAAAATTTCAGTGAGTCTCCTTGCAAAAATGGAAAAGCCAATTCTAAAAGTCATGAAGAATTATAGGGGGCCTCAAATGGCCAAAACAATCCTGAAAAGAATACATTTGGTAGACCCAACTTATTGATTTCAAAAGTTGCTATGAAGCTACAATAATCAAAACAGGGTGATGCTAGCATACAGATAGACATTTAGATGAATAGAATAGAAAGAAACCAGGAAATAAACCTACCTAGCTATAGTGAACTTATTTCAGTAAGGCTGTCATTTGATGGCAGAAAGAATAGTTTCTTCAACAAATGATTCTGAAACAACTGTATTTCCACAATGAAAAGAATAAGGTTGGATCCTTACTAAAAACCACATATATGAATTAACTCAAAGTAGTTAAAATATTTAAATAAATGAATTAAAAGCTTAGAATTAAAGAAGAAAATGGGTACATCTTTAAAATCTTGGATTTGACTTGGAATTGATTCTTAGATATGACACCAAAGCGCAAGCAGAAACAAAAGAACTGAATCAAATTTCATTAAAATCAATTTTTTTGTATCAAAAAATTCTTTGCATATTAAAAGAGTGAAAATATAACCCATAGAATATATCATTTATCTGTGAGATATATACACAGATTTGCATACAATACAAACCATATATTTGAGAAAAATCTAATACTTGGAATAGGTAAAGAGTTCCTGTAGCTCAACAACAAAAAGATAAACAGCCCAATTAAAACACAGGCAAATAACTTTCTTTTTCTGAAGAGACCTTCAAATGGCCAATAAACAAGACAAAGCTATTGAAAATCCTAATTATGGGGAAAGGCAAATAGCAATTGCAATGAGATGTCATTTCATTTCTGTTAGGATGGGTATAAAGAAAAAAATGGGAAAATAAATGTTGGTGTGGAAACAGAGAAATTGGAACCCTCATACAGTGCTGATGGGAAGTAAAATGGTATAGAAGTGGAAATATTTGAAAGTTCTTCAAAAAATTAAGCACAGAATTTTCAAATGACCCAGCATTCCATTCTTAGGTATATAACTCAAAAATTAGAAAAAGTATTAAATTTGTACAGGAATGTTCATGGAAGTCTAATTCATAATAGCTCAAAGCAGAAACAATTCAAATAACTGTAAGCTTATGAAAGGCTAAACAAAATTTAGTGTATCTAGGCTGTGGAATATTACTTAGCCATGAGATGGAGTAATTAATTACATGTTACAGAGTGGATGAACCTTGAAAACATTAAACAAAGTCAAAGAAGCCAGACTAGAAGGCCACAAATTATACGATTCCGTTTATATGAAATATTCACAATAGCTAAATCTATGGAGATAGAAAGCATATTAATGGTTGTCAGAGGCCGGGAGAGGGAGGAATGGGAGTGACTACTTAATGGGTAAGGAGATTCTGTTTGGTATGATAAAAATATTTTGTGGTTTTTTTGTTTGTTTTCTTTTATTTTACTTCATACTATTTGTTGAACCCTTTTACTAAGTGTAGGGTTAACTATATGATTGCTAAGTTAAATGAAAATAGATCTTTGTAAAAATTAAGAATGGGGATGTGAGAGGGAAGAAGACAAAGGGTTGGAGTGTGGGCAGGAGGGAGGGTAGGGGAGGCAGTGTCACTATGTTCTTAAACCTGTATATATGAAATCGCAATACATGAAACCTGCACAACTTAAATAAAATTAAGAATATTCTGAAGCTAGAGAGTGGTGATGGTTGTACAATAGCTTAAATGTGCTTAATGCTACTGAATTATACACCTTAAATGGTTAAAATGTTAAATTTATGTTATATATATTTACCACATTAAAAGGTAAATAGATGCTAAAAGTATCTAGCAGATTTCCTCAAGGGATGACGCCCACATTTCTCTATACGTTAGAGTTAGAATTAGCTGGATACTTCTGCACCTTTGCATGAAAGCAGCTACACGTTCTTCATTATCCTTCTTTTTATAAATTCATATTATTTTTAATTGACAATGATAATTTGGGTATAATGTGATGTTTTAATATATCTACAAAGTGTGGAATGATTCAATGAAGTGAATCAGCATGTCCATTAACTCACTTGCTAATTTTTCTGTGGCGACATATTTGAAACTTACTCCCTAAGTTATTTTGAAATACACAATATATTATTATTGGTTATAATCTTCTTACTGTTCAATAGTTCTCAAAATTATTCCTCCTATTGAACTTAAATTTTGTACCCTTTGAACAACTTCCCATTTCTTTTGTCTTCCCTAGTCTCTGGTAACAATTGCTCTACCTTTTACTTCTATCAGTTCAACCTTTTCAGATTCCAAGATCATGTATCTTGCTGTGCCTGCTTTATCTCACTTAGCATAATGCCCTCTAGGTTCATTCACATTGTTGCAAATAACAGAGTGTCCTTTTTTAAAGGCTGAATCATATTCCATTTTGTCTGTAGGGGAATGAAATTGGATCCTTATCTCAGACAATCTACAAAAATCAATCAAATGAACTAAAGTCATAAGCATAAGACCTAAAACTAAAATTACTAGAAGATAGCTTGCTCTGGGCAATGAATTTTTTTATATGACCCTGAAAGCAGAGACAACAAAAACAAAAGTAGAAAAAACAGGATTGTGTCAAACTAAAAAGCTTCTGCAGAACAAAGGAAACAGCAAAGTTTAGGGAGAGAACTCACAGAGAAGAAAATATTGTAAGCCATGTTATCTGTTAAGGGTATTAGTATCCAAAACATGTAAGGAACTCAACTCAATAGCAAGAAAAAAAATAACTTAATTCAAAAATGGGTCAAAGACTTGAGTAGACATTTCTCAAAGGAAAACTTTACAAATTGCCAACAGGTTTATGAAAATGTGTCCAGTATGACTCATCATTAGGAGAGATGCAAGTCAAAATCACAATGAGATATCACCTCATAGCTGTTAGATTGGCTATTCAATGAGGTTGAAAGATTAGTTTTGGCCTAGAGAAAAGGGAACTATTGTGCACTGTTGATGGGAATGAAAGTTAGTACATTTATTATGGGAAATAATATGGAAGTTCTTCAAACAATAGAACTACCATATGATCCAGCAGCCCCCACATATGTGTATACACTCAAGGAAATTGGAATCAATAGTTTGAAGGGATACCCACAGTCCTATGTTCATTGTGTCTTCATTTACAGTTTCCCAGATGTTGTAGGGATTTAAAATCAGGGGATTGACAGGTACAGTGTGAGTAAAATAAGTACAGAAAATGCCTAGGAAGAAGCCAGGCAATTCTCTTGACATCCCTTCCCTGTTAATGGGGATAGAAAACAGGGAGGGGTGAGCCTGTTCCTGTGTGCCTAGCAGGTTCAGTGCATAGCAAGAACTTTCTGTTGTGCCATCAAGGCTTACACAGACACCCAGATCTTGGTTTGAAATCGCTGTACTTCATATAAAAATGTCTTATTACAAGGCTTTGGGAGAAAAAAACACAAAGATGATGTTGGGACATATAATTGGATTATAAAATAAGAAATTGCTTAAAAATTATGGTGAAAATTTTAAAAGAACACAGAACCCAGACTGAAGAGGGCCCAGCTGGATAAATCTAGGACAACTGGAATACCAGAGCAAATCATGATAGGAATTCATAGTTTGTATTATTATCAAATATAAAACACTAAATAAATTTAAAAACAAGTAAGCACATAACTGAGGAATTAGGGAATACTCTTGTTGAGAGTAGAATACCAATAAATAAATGCAGAGGGACTAATAGAGTGAGAAAAACACCATTTGCAACCACCATATTTATAATTGATTCAGGCAAATATCATCAATGGTTGCCAAACTGATGGGTAAAAGTTCATGGAGAATATTGGTATGTTTTCAATTTATTTCCCTGCATATTAATATATCAAAGGAAATAATCAATAATTTCACATTGGCAAGGTCTAGTGCTTATGACTTTAACAAGTGAACAATATGAACCCCACCATTTATAGGACAACGTTGACATCAAGTGCTGAGTCCTAATCTGAAGCACTCATAAGACATATCAAAGAGGCAAAACCCATGGAGAGCATTTGGTATAGTCATTAAGATGCTGGCTAGGATACCAGCATTTCATATTGAGTGCCTGGTGCAAGTCCTGGTTCTGCTTTCCATTCCAGCTTCCTGAAAATGTTCTCCCTGGGAGGCAGCAATAATAGCTCAGGTAGTTGAATTCCTGCCATTCCATGTGGGAGACCTGGATTAAGTTCCTGGGCCTTGGCTTTGGCCTTCCCCATTGCTAGCTATAGTAGGCATTTGGAGAGTGAACCAGTGGATAGAAGCTGGCTTTATCTGAATGTCTCCCTCTCTCCATCTCTTTAATAAAATAAATAAATAAATACAAAATTTAATAAAAAAATTAACTTTTTTTTTAAAAAAAAAGGCATAGCGCAAGTCTACCCATATGGAAACATTAAACAAACCTAAATTGAAAAACATTCTAATCTGTAATCATGTTAATGTCACAAAAGGCAAGGAAAGATAAGAGATATTCCCTCCAAATACAATGTTTGATCCTCAATTGGATCTTGAAGAACAAATGCTATGAGGAGCATGCAATGGTTAATTCTATTTGTCCCCTTGAATGGGCTAAGGAACAGCCATATTCATGGTAAGGCATTGTTCTGGGTGTGTCTGTGATGGTGTTTCCAAGAGAAATGCACGTTCAAATCATAGACTGAGTACAGACAATCTCCCTCACCAGGGTGGATGGGCACCATGCCATTCTTTGAAGTCAGAAGAGAGTGAAGTGACAAGGGAGGATGAGTTTGCCTCCTCTGTTTGAGCTGGGACATCCATCAGTTGGGAGTCCTGGGACATCGGTGCTTCTGGTTCTTGGGCCTTCAGACTTGGACTGGAGCTTACATTAGCCCCCACCCCCAACCCCTGCCTCCACCCCTGGGCCTTTGTACTCATTGGACCTAATTATAGCTCTCCTGGCTCTTCAGCTTTGTGGAATGCAGTCTGTGGGACTTCTTGGCTTCCAAAATCACGAATCATTTTTTTTAAAAGGCAGAGTTAGACAGTGAAAGAGAGAGACAGACAGAAAGGTCTTCCTTCTATTGATTCACCCCCAAAATGGCCTCTACGGCCAGTGCATCGCGCCAATCTGAAGCCAGGAGCCAGGTGCTTCCTCCTGGTCTCCCATGCGGGTGCAGGGCCCAAGCACTTGGGCCATCCTCCACTGCCTTCGCGGGCCACAGCAGAGAGCTGGCCTGGAAGAGGAGCAACCGGGACAGAATCCAGCGCCCCAACCGGAACTAGAACCTAGAGTGCCGGTGCTGCAGGTGGAGGATTAGTCTAGTGAGCTGCAACGCCGGCCCATGAACCAATTTTCATAATAGAACTATCTCTGTCACAGTCTATAAAAGGGAACTTGAAAAAAAAAAACTTGAGGAAAATGGAATTTAAAAATTTTTAAAATCTATGCATAGTCTTTTCATAATATGTCATTTTCATGAACTTTTGAAGACCTCATGTATGTGCGTCTGTGAGTGCACTCGTGTGTGTGTGTGTGTGTGTGTGTCCTGTTGGTTCTGTTTCTCTGGGGAACAATAGTACAGACTTTTTTTTATAAAATTTGAGTGTGACTGGTGATAGTAGTATGTCAACATGAAGTTTTTTGAATTTTGTCATTTACTATGGCTATGTAAGATAGTGCCTTTGTTCTTACGAGAAATATGCTGAAGCATTTAGAGATTGTTAGGGGTAAAGGATAAGGTGTCTGCAACTTACTTTCAAGTAGTTTAGTAATTTTTATTCTATTTATCTTTGAGAGATAAAACATATAGCTAGATGTTAGCAATTGATGAATTTAGGTAGAAGAATATATTTGTACTGTGACATTCCTGTAGGTTGAACTTTTTTCCAAATAAAGTTAAACTAAAAATGCATCATGGTGAATAACTGATGAGGTCATCTCTAAAGCACCTTCCATTGCTGGACTTTGATTTCTATGTACCTGTACTTACTTGCAGGAATAACACCAGCCCTGATCCAAAAAAAAACCCACACATACACACATCCAAACATGCTAATAACTCCAATCTCTATATATGATAAGTCTTTAAAAAGTTAATACATGAAACAAAAAATCTATGCATGGATATCAACATTTTCTACACAAAAATAAACTTATCCTTTAATTCCACTTTCTCACTAAGTTGCTTGAGTACCCACCTACAAACACTGCAAAAAGATCCCCTGCCCAAAACTTCAAGAAGATTGATGGACTGGGCCAAAGAGATGTGGGCAGATTGGTGATGGGGGAGACACTTTCTCACCTTGAATTGAAAGTAGATGGTTCCATTCTGGAATGCATGGCTAGGACCTGCTCTGCTAAATCAGTTACTCCACAGCTGAAGGAGCAGACAGACGAGAGATGAAACAAATAATGTGGTGGCAGTTCTCACTGTTGTGGCTAACACCCCATGACATGCCTGTCACTAACACTGTCGGATGCTGCAAAGTCAATGAGTAGAGAATAATTTTCTGCTGTAGCCAGCCTTTCAAATGCTGGAAAGTACCATTCTGAGCAGCGTATTACTGTGACCAAAGATATATTGCTAAAAGTTTCTGTGAAGATGCAGATTCATGCAGGAGATTGATGGAATTTTCCCGGCGGTGTGTGCACTTGATCCACTGTCAGTCAGTTTGGTGTTAGCTGTCCAAGTTTACGTCAAGTAAAGGCAAACTCTATTCAAATTTAGTGTAGATTTGCCCTTAAAAATCACAGAAAAGACTCAAACCAGCTAAATAGTTTTTCCATGAGAAATTTATATTTTAGGCAACTTCATTTATTCTGAGGAATAGATAGAAAACAAAAGAATTATGTGGATAGAGGGAGATTAAATAATTCATTAGATTGAATCACTCAGCCTTCTAAATTCTCACGCAATATCTGTTTTTTTTTTTTTTTAAGTCATATGGTGTAACCAATAATTAAGATCCCCACTGGGGCATTGATGTGCTCCCTGGAATCTGTGGGTTTTCCCAACTCTAGATGGAAAAGTCTGGATGATGCATTAACTCCTGCTCAAACTGAGCATGCAGCAGGCAAGTGCTCACTAGTGTGTGTCTGGCAGTACAATCACGCACAGTCACACAGGCGCTCAATTTAAAACAGATAAAAGCACGGGTAGTTGACTGGCTCACTGGTTAAGATGCCTAAATCCTGTTCTGGGGTACCTGATTAAAATTCTTGGGCCTGGCCCCTGACTCTAGCAATGATGATGCAAATAATTGGGCTCTTGCCACCCACGTGGAAGATCTGGATTGAATTGCCAGCTTCTAACTTTGATGTAGTTAGTTCTGACTGTTGTGAGCACTTGTGGAGTAAACCAGTAGATGGGAGCTCTCTGTGTCTCTCTGCCTATATTTCTCTGCCTCTAGAAAAATTAAGCTAAGGGATACTTACTAAAGCTAGCATTCAGATTTAATGCTATTATTTGTGCTGCCATCATCACTCTAATCAATCATCAGAAATGAAGAGATGGCACAGGCAAACACACACTTCTATTGCTAAAAAGCATTTGCCTGAGCACCTATCTGTTCTTTGGAGGAAGAAGTTAACCATTTTTCAAGCTTCCAATCAGTTGTTTAAAACACAGAAGAAACTTCCATCTCTTGTTGGGTACCAGGGCCTTGTGGGTGCTTGTTGACCCTTTCTGGGTACCTTTTCTGGGAAGAGCCCTACAGACGTGGTTGGGCTTCCCTGATATACCTCCAGTTTTAGGGCTTATTTGGTCACACTTGTGAACTCAGACATAATTTTGAGTATGATCTTCAGTCCAGGATAGGTGAGTCCGGGGCTACCTACTCCAAGTCACATCATCCTGGTTACACCCTTAGGTAGAGCTACAAAACGTATTTTTAAAAGCCACAAAATTTTATGCGTGTTGACATTTTGATTCAAATTTGATATTCAGTGGTTTTCCTATTTGTCTTACTTGGCAAAGTACAATTAAAAATTTAAAAACAGGAATTCTAACATTACTTTCAAAATGTAACTACTGAGTGAACATTAGGATTTCTTTGTAGTTTGCTTTTTTCATGTACCCCATAGAGGATATATGATCAGAGGATGAGGTTCAAAAACTACATATGATATTCTGTTACATCCATTTGCTTCAGTATGTTGTGTATTTTTAGAGTTTGCTTTTTGAAAATCTTTGAACATATATTTTGAAAATATGTGAGTCCTTCAAAAAGTTATTGGGAAAGTAAAATTACAAGGTAACTTGATTTTGGTGCAAGAAAATGAAATCAGTGTGCATTGTTTTCATAGTCTGTATTTCATGAAATTTTTGGAGTTCCTGAATAAAACATTTATGTTGTTCAGAGTAAAACTATTTCAAAAAGGTTTATTCCAAGAGGTCTCATTTCCTTTCTTCCTTCCTTCCTTTCTTTCTTTCTTTCTGTCTTTCTGTCTTTCTGTCTTTCTTTCTGTCTTTCTATGTCTCCTCACCCAAGGCCCCTAGAGCAATTTTTATTTGTCCTTTTAGCATTTGTTTTGGAAAAAACACACCTCTATTTGTTCATATTCTTATTTTTCCCCTTTTTTGAATGAAGGGTAACTTATTATATTTTTTGAATGAAGGGTAACATACTATATACACTGGTTTGTATTTTTTCTCCTTTATTAACAATATATCTTGCAATCAGTTCCATCAATGCTTCTTTTTCTTTTACTAACTGCATAGAACTTCATTGTGTGGCTAACACATAGATTATCCAACTGATTCCCTCTGATGCAAAGTTGGGTTGTTATTATAAATAATGCTTCATTGAAAAATCTTGAACACATGTTTCATACTGTGGAGCTGTATTTTCAGGGAATATGACCAGAAGAGTGACTGACGGCTAGAAGGCAACTGCATGTATTGCAATATCTATTACCAAACTCCCCTTCATGAAGGTCACAGCCCTGCACATTCTCAACAACAGGTAAAGGTTTCCCCATGGCCTAACCTACAGGGAATCCTGTTTGAATTTTGTTGCCCCAAACTCCTGGATTTACTTCTAGTTCCACTAGCTTTGCTCAGAATCAGCAGGAGAAGCAGTACAGTGAATGCAGGGCTGTGTGGGAGTAGGCTTGCACTGGCTCACTGGGTTCCATTGTAGCAATGTCAGAAGCTTTGTTCTGGTTGTTAAATGCAGCTATTACTAAAATTAAATCATACAAATTTGTAATTAAATATTAAAGACAAAACCAGTAAATGCAAAAAAAGTTGCAACTTCCTAACAATTTGATTCCATTTCTACTATCTGCCATTGAGGTAATTTGCTCCTGTGTCTATAAGGTGGAAATACAAGGTGAGATGTTAGAGACTCTTCCCAGTTGGGCACTCAGTGACTTTGGCAACCTAAAAACAGTTGCAGTGGGAGTATTCATTCCATGGAAATCAGCAAACAAGACAAATGAACCAGCACACTGATCCACTGCACATGTTTCCAAGAGAAGACCTAGCTCTGGCATTTATTACATAAATCAAATCAAACCCAAGGGCCGTCCGCGGGGCGGGGACGCGGCGGTGGCGGCGGCGGCTCGGTGGCGGCTCCGTGTCGCCGGAGCCCAAGCGCGCGGGCCGGTCCCGGCGGCCGGGGGCGCCATGTGGTTCATGTACGTGCTGAGCTGGCTGTCGCTGTTCATCCAAGTGGCCTTCATCACGCTGGCCGTCGCGGCCGGACTCTACTACCTGGCAGAGCTGATAGAAGAATACACAGTGGCCACCAGCAGGATCATCAAGTACATGATCTGGTTCTCCACAGCCGTGCTGATCGGCCTCTACGTCTTTGAGCGCTTCCCCGCCAGCATGATTGGCGTGGGCCTCTTCACCAACCTCGTCTACTTCGGCCTCCTGCAGACCTTCCCCTTCATCATGCTGACCTCGCCCAACTTCATCCTGTCTTGTGGCCTGGTGGTGGTGAATCATTACCTAGCATTTCAGTTTTTTGCGGAAGAATATTACCCCTTCTCAGAGGTCCTGGCCTATTTCACTTTCTGCCTGTGGATAATCCCGTTTGCATTCTTCGTGTCACTTTCGGCTGGGGAGAACGTCCTGCCCTCCACCATGCAGCCAGGAGATGACGTGGTCTCCAATTACTTCACCAAAGGCAAGCGGGGCAAACGCTTAGGCATCCTGGTTGTCTTCAACTTCATCAAAGAGGCCATTCTGCCCAGTCGTCAGAAGATATACTGACCCCCTTGGGGAGGGGATGTGGGAGCCAGCTCAGGAGAGTAGGCCCTGGACCTCTGGCTAGATGGGGGCTGAGAGCTGGAAGACAGCTTCTTCCAGTCCTGGCTTCCCTCCCCTCGACTGAAGCCCCATCCCCGCCCTCCTCGGGGCTCAGCATGGCTCAGAGATGGTGCTGCCAGAGGCTAGAACCACAGAGGGCACCAGGGAGGGGGAGAACCTGCTTAGCCAGGAAGCCGAGGTGGCCGGGAGGTTCTGGCCCAGCTGCGGCAGGCAGGGCAGGGTCTGTGAAGCTGGAGAGCAGACAGTGACAAGTTCTCTGGGCAGATGGCCATATGGAGGGGCCAGGGCTTGCCACTTCCAAGAGAAATAGTTTTTGCTGTTGAACTGTGATTTGTGTCCAATTGCTGATTCCCGTTTGAATAAAGATTTAGGTGGCACTGTTTGCCTTAATACCCTGAAGTTCATCCTCCTTTCTTCCTGCTGACCTTCTGCCCTGAATGGCCTAGTTTTGCTGCTCCAGGGACTCCCTTTCTGGGTTTGGGGCTTGCTCTTCTGAAGGGGACTGTTCTTGTGGCCCTTAGTGGGAAGGGGACAGAGATGACTGAGCCTGGTCAGCAAGCGGGCAGGGGTGGAGGCAGCCTTCCCATGCGCCTCCTTTTCTTTTCCATCTCTTCTTTCCCCAAGGCTCTGAGACTGGCCAGCTGGGGGAGGGGAGGGGCAGTTAGGACCAGGCTGGACGTTCACAAGAACATCACAATGTCCTATTTATGTCTTCCTCTGGCGAGCAGGGGTGGTTTCTGGCTGGATTGCAGCCTGGGCTCTAATCTGTTTCTACAGAAATGGGACTGGTGGGAGAAGCTGTTTGTCGTTTTTAAGAGCACACAAGATCTGGCCTTTTCCTTGGGGTGCTCTTGGCTCCTAGGGAGGTAATCTGTGCCTTCTAAGAGGTCCTGGGCGCAGAGCAGCATTTGTTGACCTTGCATTCCAATTACAGTGCCTTGCAAGTGCTCAGCACCACTTACTAGAATGCAGTCTCCACGGGAGCCATCACTGGCTATGTACTGTACCTCAACGTGAGGTTGGCAGGTGCACACGTGGACTGCACATGTGTACCTCCAAGCTGCTGGGAAGACCCATGTGCTTGAAGTGCGACATGCGTGAAGTCCCATCACAGCCCTCATTTCCTTGGCATTAGTTTCCATTCTCCTAAAAATACCAGCCCTCTCCTTTGGCTGGGAGGACCAGCACATGTGGGTCTCCCTTGATGTGAATGAAAGTTGCAGACAAGGACAGGCAAGGTGGAGGATGCTGGAGGCTGACCTCACCGATGGCCCTGCTCTCCCTTGCTGTCCACTTGTTGGTTCCTCACCCTACTGATGAGGCTCCATGCCCTCCATTCAGTCTGCTCCCAGTGCCCACCGCAGGGGTTGCCAGTGGCTGTTGTGCTCAGCCCTACTCCCCCGTCCCATGTCCCATCTGACTCGAGCTGCAGTGGCCGATCCCCCCATTCTTGACTCACCTCCATGGCTGCTTGTCTTAACTCTGTCTGCTCCTTGCCATCTCCTGTGCAGCCTTCTCCACTCGCCCCACACACTCTGGGGTCTCTCAGGGTTCTGTCTTGGGCTCTCCAGGGGAAGCCCATCCATGTTGATGGCTTCAAGGACTTTACCAAGAAATGGAGAGTTGATTTCCAGTCTCCCCATCTTTCCTGGCCCGCAGTTCTACTGTTGTCTGGGTATACACACAACTCAAGTTCATGGGCCAGACGGTACTTGCTGTCTTCTGCAAACCAGACCCTTTTGGGTATCTGCCTTGGCCCTAAGGTCACACAAGCCAGGCAGGAAACCTTCTTTCTAGGCCTGCTTTGTCTTTCTGCTCTTAACATCCAATCTCTGGAAAACTGTGTCTGCCTTCTTAACATTTCTTGATTCGAGCCACTCCCCCTGTGAGCTTTCACCTGGCTTATTGTGCCGAACTCCCCCTGCTGCTTCTCCATCTTTCTAAAATGCACAGTTGATCGCTCACTCCCTGGCCAGAAGTCTTCCATGGCTCCCGCTGCCCTCAGGATAAAGTCCAGACCCCTTAGCATGGCTGTGAGAGTCCTGGTGTCCTGGTCCCTGCCCTCCTTTCAGCCCTCATCAGTGACTTTCCTGCGCTGTGAGTCCCAGCCTCCTGTATCCAGAGAAGCCACAGCACTCCCTTGCTGCTTGTGACTCACCTTTCTTGAGGCCACTATTCTGTCACATCCCAACTTAGATTTTACTTCCTCCAAGGAGCTTTGGATGTGCCCTGTCTCCCCCAGCCTCATCCCAGCACACCACACAGGTCCCTCTGGGCTCACTTGCCTGCTTTACCATCCATCCTCACTAGACTGTAAGCTCCTAGAGGGCAGGGACTATCCTTGAATTTTTTTGTATCAACTGTGCCCGGCTGGTGCCCAGCACATGGAAAGCACTCAATAAATGTTTGTCTAATGAAAAAAAAAAAAAAAAAAAATCAAACCCAAATACCAAACACCTTTTTTTTTTTTTTTTTTTAATCTTGTGTGTCTTCTCATTACCCTGCCTAGTATCTCACTCAGGGTCATTCTGCAACAACAGTGACCATGAACGTGGGGTTTGTAACACTCTTTTCTTATGCCATTAAACACAGGGTCTGATTGCTTCCTCAGCCTGCTTTGGCAGCTTGGCAGGCTTTCCTTGGTGACGGCCATAGTGCCAGTTACTTCTCTCCCATGTTTACAGATGCCATATTATGCTCTGTATTTAAAACCATGGAAGAACTAGATAATTATATCTCACTGATGTCAGTTAGTGTGGACTGACCAATCTGTTTTCCAGTATGAGTGTTTTTCCCCCTCTGGCAGAAGTCTGCTTATCTTTATTTTTGTTTACATGTTTCTAGAGCTTTGTGAGACGAGCTTTATATCTTAACTTAATCTCCATTTCTTTTCAAAAATAATTTTTTCTTTGGTCTTTACAATATCTAAGAACAAGCACTTCCTGAAGGATTTAATCATATACAACTTTACTTTGGGCTCACCATCCTTATGCCTGTTGTCCAGGACTAAAGCTGAGTCATGCTTGCTGGACGTTCTGCTCTCTTCTAGCAAATGGGAATTGCCTCATTCCGGAGCCGAGCTCTCTAGTCCCACACGACATGAACTGGAATACCCTGGCTGGTGTAAGTATTTAGGGAGTGAACCCAAAGAACGGAAGATGCCCCCAGCCCGCACCATCTCTCTCTCTCTCTGCTTTCCAAATCAACAAATCTTAAAAAATAAAGGTGGATTATTTTCTCTCTCCCAAGACTGGACTTAGGGCGTGATAAAAGTCTCTGGTGGGTGAGAACACTCAGTTTCTCCTCTTTCTTCTTTCCTGTTCCTTCTGCTGCAGAGTTGTACACAAAGCGATCCTTGTGGAAACAGACAAAAAAGTTCTTGGCAACTATTTCATGACCTGATATCAACACTCTATGAGGGCACTTCAAAAACTTTGTGGGGAAATGGAACTAAAAAGTAAGTTGATTTTGCTACAAAAACATTTTGAAATTCAAACATGGTTTTTATACAATATGCGTGTTCCATGAATTTCTAAAAGACCCTTGTATGCATGATTTCAAAATTTTTTGCACCAAAGTAAGTATATCTTTTAATTCCATTTCCCATAAACTTTTAGAGGTCCTATTGTACTTGATGATGTTAAAATTCAAGATAGCTGGTCTTGGACAACATTGACCATTGGTTCTTCTATGAGTTCTCCATATCTGGTTCTCTGAAAACACTCACTTATTTTTTGCTCTGAAAATTTTTTTAACGCAGGGCATCAAGGATCCAATAATTTTTCTGTTTTTATCATTAAAATTTATCCTTACACATTAGATCTTGTAGGTAAGAAAAAGATAGCAGCTGACATGGGGGATACATAAAACTGTTTTGACTTGAGGTGAAGAAGAAATATGAGGGGTCTTCAAAAAAAGTTCATGGAAAATGCATATGAATAAATTTCTTTTAGATCCATATTCTATGAACTTTTTGAAGTTGCTTGCACATTCAGTCTCTTTAGTCTTGGAGGATGGTGTTCTGAAATGTATCTCTGTCTTCAAAAAAGCCACACAAACAAGAAACCCAATTTCTTCAATATTCAAAATTTGATTTTTAGTACAACTGATGTGAGGGATGAGGCTTGTAAACCATTACAGACATCTCCTTCATACATCTGCAGGTGGCCTAGCACATCGTCTGGAAGGCATTATCTGTGGTCCCTTAGGTCCTCAGGTGAAACTCACATTCAGTATGTTCTTCCATGAAGAGAATAACAGATGCTATTATGTTCACATTACATAATGTGCATAATTATAATTTTCATGTTAAATTCTATACAAAAACTGACATGTTCTGAGAGCCAATGAATACTAGAACTATACCAACTGTTCGTTGTTAATCAACTATTAATCAGTTTTATATGTGAATTCAACTTTAAATGTTCAAGGAATTTTATTTAAGGCATCTGCATAGTACTGACCAAACCTAAGTGTGCCAATTTTATTAGATCTACCATATCTACTTGAGTGCATTTTCATGTGATTTAAAGACACTCCTTCAACTTCCAAAATTCACTTCAGTTAAATTATGTCATCATCTAGTTTCGGGCATCCATGGTTGGAGGTAACATTTCATATATATTCTCTTGTCATAGCTGGATCATGTCATGGAATGGCTATCAGTAATTTCTACACATAAATACCAGTTGAAATTTAGAATATGAACCTGAGTTTTCAAATGTAAAATTGACTGATTCAAATCAATGAACATTATAGAAATAATGAAATCTATCAGAAGAGGAAATTAGAGTAGGGGAAAGAGTGTAAGTTGCATCTAAAAAGGAATAAAAACAGGAAGAGTTAGTATGAAGTCCTCAGTGTGGACTCTAGACTAGCTGAGGCTCAGTTTTTAGACTTTAGGGAAAGTGAGTCTTTCGAAATTGTTGGAAACAGCTGTGTCAATGTGATACTGTGTGTTTCTCTATAGAAAGGGTTCGTAGAGCTCTTCAGGTCCTCAGTGGTCCCCCAAATGGCCCTCAAACAGAAAGAAAGGCTTACTACCAGCAGCAATACAGTCAAACTTCTGAAATCTGTGTCTCACAAATCATTCTTTCACTAGGTGGGCACACCAAATTGAGCAAGTCGCTTTAGCCTTTTGGGCACCAGGGTTTCCACTTAGACCATGACGTGGGCTCTGAGTGACTGTCATTCTGTGCCATGAACAGGATTGGAGCTTTACAGAGAGAACTAAGAAATACTGTTCTTCCCCACCAGAATTTGGAATCACATGAAAAGTAAAACATGTGATTCAAACAGATGGAGACCATATTTCAATTTTATAAATGCTGGATTAGGGAGTATGGTTTTAGATTTGCATATGAATGTACTTCCTTATATTTCATTTTACTGCTTTTATGTTTGGTACATTAATATATTCACCAGAAAAAATATTGATTTCTCTATAAATTTATTACTTGGAGGAACAGAAAATACATGCATCCTGAGGACACATTTTTTTCCAAAAAGAGTATACAGAAGATAGGAATCAGTTTTTCGGATCCTTTTAAAAGATAATAGTATTAACAAGATAAATTACAGAATTAACAGAAACTCTTGGAAGGCATACCATAAGTCCTTTGCTTTATGAGAGATGAGAGAACTCTAGAAGGGGTAGGGAAGCACTACTGTGTAGAAGAATGCAAATTGATCTTACAAGTCCAAAGGCTGTTGAACAAAATAGCTTGAAAATATCATTTGGGATAAATGGATGTAGGATATATTATGTATATCTAAAAAATTTTTATTTGATTAAACTAACATGACTTTGAAATTTTTGAGACAAAACTTGGTATAACAAAGATGTTTTACGTACATTAGTGTGTGATGATACTCATACAACATGGTAGGGTGGTAAAAATGGGAAGATAGAAATATCAACCAGAAAGCTATTATAAAAATCACCATGTTAGGAGATATGTTTCTAAATTCTTATTGGCAGTAGAAACTAAGATTTAAAAAAATGTTGTGAGGATTCATTGAATGCTTAAATTAGGAGACTTATGGAATGGGAAGAATCAACTCTAAAGCTTCAACCTTTAAGAGATGAAGGTGGATCTCTGTCTCCTTCTCTGTAACTCTTTCAAGATAAATAAATAAATATTTAAGGAAAAAAGATGAAGATGGAATAAACAAGAAAGAAGATTTTGGAGCCATGACCAGTGGGGAGAGGCTGTAAATTCCCATTTTCATTTGAGAAATTTAGTTGGTGAATTGAGGTTAAGAACACATATTTTACAAATATTGAAGCTGAGGCCAAGATTAGTTATTACTTATCAAAGGTTAGACCTTACCCAGGCCTTCCCAAGTGACCTCCATACTGCATGATTGGTTTTAGTGTTATTTTACATTCTTTTAAGTATATGATACTTTAGAGGCATTGGGCCAGTTACCACACTCTACTCCAGATTCACTCTTCCTTACCCGCTCCACCACAATCGAGCATTTCATCGCCACAAGTAAGGTAAAGGGACATTGTAGGAGGCCAAGGGCCTTCCAAACTCAGCTGCTGGTATTCTTTTGCATGACTCTCTCTGCAGTATGCATGTGTACATGGGGAATGGCACAGGGGAGGCATCTTACCCTACCCAGAGTGCACGGTGAGAATTGACTCTGGCTTGGCAGTCAATTCACATGGAAACATGCACTCAAGAACTCCCAATAATGCCTGGCTGGTGAATGGGCTTTTCACTCCTTAACACCTTTGTGCACCCATATGCCAATGTGAGCGTCTGTGCAGTTTCTCCAGTGCTGGGCTCTTGCAGTCTATACTTCTCAAGAGCTTGAGCCGGAAATTGCATGTTTTTCTTTTTTCTAACCCTGGAATCGTTCAGGGTGCAGTCTTCAGGGACACAGCATCCTTCCACTCTGGGATCTTGCAGTTACACCTTTTTCTGTCTTTCTGTCTTTCTGTCTTTCTCAGGCAGAGTGGACAGTGAGAGAGAGAGACAGAGTGGACAGTGAGAGAGAGAGACAGAGACAAAGGTCTTCCTTTGCTGTTGGTTCACCCTCCATTGGCCGCTGCGGCCAGCACGCTGCAGCAGCCAGCGCACCGCGCTGATCCGATGGCAAGAGCCAGGTACTTATCCTGGTCTCCCATGGGGTGCAGGGCTCAAGTACTTGGGCCATCCTCCACTGCACTCCCTGGCCACAGCAGAGAGTTGGCCTGGAAGAGGGGCAACCGGGACAGAATCTGGCGCCCCGACTGGGACTAGAACCCGGTGTGCCGGCGCCACAAGGCGGAGGATTAGCCTAGTGAGCCGCGGCGTCGGCCACGCCTTTTTCTTGCAAGGCATGACTCCTTCAGCTCTCAATTCTAGCAGTGTCCAGAGGCCAGCGGATTCTCTTGGCACCTTAGAGTCAAGACTTTCATCAAGTCTGTCTGCTAGGGAGTCTTAGCAAGTTGGTCCTGTGCAGAGACCCAAGGTTTGCTCTTGTCAATGAGGTCTGGATTTCAGCATTGGAGGGGAAAGCCCTTCTGCAGATGCCTATGTTAATCTTAGGGATACTGGTTGCTCCCTACAAATGCGATTCCTGTATTGATAAGAATTCTGTTTAACTCTCATTAGCCAAGTTTTCATTATTCTATCTGCCTGCCAATAAATCTGTGTTAACTTCACTTGCTCAGATTACTATGTGTTCTGTTCTCCTGCCTGGACCCCAGTTGACAAAGGCATTGACTTGCAACCTCATTCATCCTCTGTTCTTCATCAGGGGCCATTCTGTTTTTCTATTTAAGACTAACTGTACTTTATAGAGTACCCTCTTCTGTCTAAATAGTTCTACTCATTTGAGTAAGATCCAAGGTATAGCAGCTTTATTTTGAATTATGTAAATTCTGGCAATCCAACTCATTTATGGAGAATGAGTTCTCTCTGCTCACGTGAGTAGGAGGAGTAGGAGGATTCTTAATGGAACAAAATGGGGAGGAGATGGGTGTGGAGGCAGGAACCTCATCAACTCCCTTCTTTGTCAGCCGGCAGCTGGCACAAGCTGTTTTCTTTATTTTTTCCATTTTCTCCTTTCTCACTTTGTCTCTGAGGAGGAAGGAACTGAAAGGATATCTAGTATTGGACTACATGAAATGAGGGTGGCTGGAATGAATTATAGCAAACAGAAGATTGCAGTTTTCCAAGCAAGACGGAATGAGTGCTGTGTAATCACTGGTAAGATAAACTTCCGGGACAACTGCATGGAAGTGAATGCCAGACACCTACCAGCAACCCAGGCTGGTTTTCTGCTCTGCCTGTTTCTGGCCATTTTCATGTCCCTGCATCATCCAAGAACTACCAGCAGGATCTGCTCTACTCTTTTCACCTGTGTAACTCATTCAGCTCAACAACTTTTTCTCCTTCCTGTCACCTTAATAGAAGTCCTAAATATTACCCTTGAATTATCTCAGTGCTTTTTAACAAGAAGGAGTGAATGGCCATTCTGGTATCCATGTGTAGGTCCAAACAGGAACTTTGTACCCAAATTAACTTTAATTAAGAAGATTTGGGAAAGGAAGTAGGAAGATATTTTTCTAAAAACATAGTCTTTCGGGCCGGCGCCATGGCTCAATAGGCTAATCCTCCACCTTGCGGCGCTGGCACACCGGGTTCTAGACCCGGTCGGGGCGCCGGATTCTGTCCCGGTTGCCCCTCTTCCAGGCCAGTTCTCTGCTGTGGCCAGGGAGTGCAGTGGAGGATGGCCCAGGTGCTTGGGCCCTGCACCCCATGGGAGACCAGGAAAAGCACCTGGATCCTGGCTCCTGCCATCGGATCAGCGCGGTGCGCCGGCTGCAGCGGCGGCCATTGGAGGGTGAACCAACGGCAAAGGAAGACCTTTCTCTCTCTGTCTCTCTCTCTCACTGTCCACTCTGCCTGTCAAAAAAAAACATAGTCTTTCATTTTATTTGAAATGGAAAGAGAGAGAGAGAGAGAGAGAGAGAGAGAGAGAGAGAGATTGAGATTGCAAGGACACATCAGCTGGCTCTCAGGGTGTATATTAGGTTTAGAAGCAGAGGAACTGGGACTCAAACCAAGCACTTCAATATGGGATGCAGGATGTAATACCGGATACAATGTCTTTGCCACTACACTAAGCCACCTCAGGGATTGATTTTTGAAGAGTGGATCTAATGATGCATTATGTTCTGAGTCCAGTTCTCTTCTCCTTCTCCATCCACCCCAAGCTAGATTTCTGAGGGAAAAAAAAAAAAAAAACACATGAAAGTTATAGTAATCAACCTAGTGCTGCATGCTACTAGAGTCTTAAGTTGTTACCTGAACAAGCAAATGACATTGTGTTCCCCTGGGACCTTGTAAGACCAAAGGAGCATACTTGGATTGGCAAAATGAATACGAGAAATTTTGAATTTCTAGGTTATCTTTTGAGATGAGCTTGTACTTCCCACAAACATTGCTTCTGTCTTATTTCTTCTTCAAAGTTGGTAAATTCAAGTAATTGCTTCTCATCTCTTTACAACAAAGCACTCAAAGAGTTAACTAAGTAGCTCAGGGTCATGGCCCATTTAGGCATCAAAAATGATTAGCGTCTTGAGTCTTTTCATGTGATCACACTGATTTCTATTGGGATTTTGCTTTGAATTTTTCAAATGCCTGAGCCATTTTTAAACTTGCAGGTTGTACTTGTGAACTAAGAAAAAGGGTAATTTGCAGTGGAGATATTTCAAATTCCTGTTGATAGGGAGATCTGCCTTAAAGGGACATAAAAGATCTCAAGAGGGTTTCAAAATTACATCACAAGGCTTTTTGAGGCTTTGAACTTCAAATGATTTTCACAAAAGAACATACAATCTGAAGGTCAAAGGAGGAAGTGTGAGAAGTGAAGGCCATTGACAGAATCTATTCTAGAGTGTTGGAGAATGCACTAGTAAAATAATGGATCTGTTCAGAAAGTCTTAACTTATATGTTAATGTAACTGTGTGATGATTTTTCTCTAAAGATTGATTTGGAATATCCAACTTAACCAGTAGTTGGCTTTTTAATTACATACATGTGGCTTGGAAGAATATTGTATATTGAAAAATTACACAAAACAAATTTTCCAGAATCTTATACATCTGGGTTTGATAGATTAACAGTTTTTTAGAATTCATTTTGATGAGACAGTATAGCATAAAAAAAACTTCAGGGAAAGACAAATAAGAAATGATCACTCATTCAATCATGTATTATGTCTGAAAATATCCTATGCACACAAAAGAAAAGTGGTCACACAATTCATTGCATCAGACTCATTACTATTTTTTCTTTAAAGATTTATTTATTTATTTGAGAGTCAGAATGGTAGGGAGGGAGAGACAGAGAGAGAAGGAGAGAGATCTTCCATCCACTGAATCACTCCTCAAATGTCCACAACAATTGGGATTGGAGCAGTCTGAAACTAGGAGCCAGGAACTCCAGCTGGGTCTCCTACATGGGTGGCAGGAACCAAAGTACTTGGGCCATTGCCTGCTGTCTCCTAAGTGCATTACTAGTAAGCTGGATAGGAAGGAGAGGAGCCAGGACTAGAAATGGCGCTATAGTTTAGGATACAAATGTACCAAGCAATGGCTTAACATATTGCATGACAACACCTTCCCTAGACTACTTATTTTTATATTTCTTTCTATATATATATATACATATATATGTTCATGTACATATGTATATATTTTATTGTGTATATATATGTTTGTGTACATATATACTTTATTTTAATTGTAGGCCAAGAAAAAATATATTTTCAATTATAGCAAGTCTATTATGTCAAGGTTACTGCACTGATTTGGAAGAACTGGAACACTAAGATTGGGTATCTATCTCTCTCTTTGTGTGTGTGTGTATATATATATAAAATATATAAAAATACATTTACATATTATATACATATAATATATATATTAAACTGAAAAATTTTCCTGTGGCCTGAATAATTAAGATCTATGACTTTTTCCAACTGAGGTATAGCTCTCCCATCTTGCTTGGAGATAATACAGAGACTTTTGTTTTATGAGATTACTCATGTCCCATCAGAATCTATTCACTTTTCTGTCCTAGTCACCAATAACAAGGAAGTCTCAAAAACATTGAATAACCAAGTTTGTATGAATTCTTGTTCATTAAATATTAGTGCTTCTACCTTTTAAAATGGAATGTAGAGTTTTTGTATTGCAAGAAAAAATCATACTTCCATAAGATTCAAACTACTGTTCCCTCCCAATAACTGGACCAGTTGGGGTGAAGGCACAGGGTATCCCAGCTGGGTATGTGCTAGGCTCTCTAGAATCAGAAGAGTGTTATTTAGCAAAGGGTCAGTGGCAATCAACATGCACCAGCTGGAGCTGGGATAGTATATTTAAGACTGGATCTTCTATGGTATCTAACAGAGTACTTAAAATGTAATGTATAGGAGTGAAATTGAAATTTTGAGATTCAATGATTATTACAGCCCTTGTCTCTACTGTTGAGGAGCAGTGGCTTTTCCTTCATACTCTTGAACTCTTTACTTAGTGTAGGATTAATCTTATCAGTATAAAGTAAAATGAAAACAAATGTTAGTAAAAATTAAGTGTGAGAATAGGAGAGGGAGGAGAAGAAGCATGGGAGCAGGGGATGGAGGGAGGGTAGGGTGAGAAGTATCACTATGTTTCTAAATCTGTGGATATGAAATACATGAAATTTGTATACTTTAAATAAAAAAAAAGACTGGATCTTTAGGAAGTTGTATCAAGGGGGGCAGAGCAAAAGCCTGATAGGAGAGATATTAATATGGGCACATGCTTCCATGATGCAGAATTTAACGTCCTTGCAAGTACCCCTGGGTGGGGTACTAGGTTGGCTGTTAGGGTCTTGGACAAAGCAACTGTCTACCACTCTAAGTGAAATAGAGAAGGCAGAAATGGAAAGAGGAACCAAAAGATCCAAAAAGCAGGCATGCAAGAGTGAATATGCTACTTGAGACCACTCAAGTGTTTTCCATGAGAATGACCAGATAACATTCCATTTACTAAAGTACTAAGAAATATGGCCGGCACCGCAGCTCAATAGGCTAATCCTCTGCCTGCAGCGCCGGCACCGGGTTCTAGTCCCAGTTGGGGCGCCGGATTCTGTCCCGGATGCCCCTCTTCCAGTCCAGCTCTCTGCTGTGGCCCGGGAAGGCAGTGGAGGATGGCCCAGGTCCTTGGGCCCTGCACCTGCATGGGAGACCAGGAGAAGCAGCTGGCTCCTGGCTTCGGATCGGCGCAGTGCACTGGCCGCAGCGGCCATTGCGGGGGTGAACCAACGGCAAAGGAAGACCTTTCTCTCTGTCTCTCTCTCTCATTGTCCACTCTGCCTGTCAAAAAAAAAAAAAAAAAAGAAAGAAAGAAAGAAAGAAAAAATGTGCCAGTGAGAAATGTATTATGTGATTACTCAGTTCCTTGTCAGTTCTCTGTAGATCATAGGAAATATTATGGTACTTGGTTCTCTGGTAGAGATGAATTTGAGACATCCCACAGTCAGAGGCCAGATGGCAGTGCTTAATCATCAGAAGTGAGGTGGTATAATTGTTATGATAAAAAAAATTGGAGTGGTGGCCAGGGAGCTCGAACTATAGAGAACTATGGAGATAGTCAATGGAAGACAGTGCTCCCAATACAAGATAGATGGAAAGTCTAAGGAGTATTCCTTTATATAAAAATATAGATGGATTATGGGTTTCAGAAGTGGTGTTTTCTTTTCTTTTTTTTTTTTTTTTTTTTTTTTTTTGACAGGTAGAGTTATAGACAGTGAGAGAGAGAGAGAGAGAGAGAAAGGTCTTCCTTCTGTTGGTTCACCCCTCAAATGGCCACTAAGGCCGGCACTGTGCCAAACCGAAGCCAGGAGCCAGGTGCTTCCTCCTGGTCTCCCATGCGGTTGCAAGGCCCAGGCACTTGAGCCATCCTCAACCGCCTTCCCGGGCCCCAGCAGAGAGCTGGACTGGAAGAGGAGCAACCGGGACTAGAACCCGGTGCTCATATGGGATGCCAGCGCTGCAGGTGGAGGATTAACCAAGTGAGCCACAACACCGGCCCCAGAAGTGGTGTTTTTCAATAGTAGATTACTAGGGCCTCAGATATATGGTGTGGAGGTATTAAAGGGTGATACCTTCCTCCTCAACATAAGGTTTATGGCTAACACTCCTACAAATGTAACAGAAGACAGATTGACAAAAGAAAAACAATAAATGTAATTATGTGCCATAGTAGTCTTCAGAAATGATGACTCAGAGACTCAGGGAAAATTTTCCATTTTTATGCTTAGATTCAATGAAGAATAGCTGTGCAGGGATGTGTTTACACAAAATGAGTATGACCTAAGTGTAGTAGACCGGAAAATCCAGCAAGGCATGTCGGTTTGTATTCCTCCTGGTTTCTGTGTGTAGCATTCATTCCCCCTGCTCATGATAAAAAACCCCTTCTGGAATTAGGATCTTATGATTTACTATCAAAGTAGGTCAGAATTTCTTTCTGGCCAGGTCTAAAACAGGAAAGCTGGGAAAGTTGGGATAGTATTGCTAGGTTTTATAGCTGGTTTAGGGAGAAAGACATTTAGCCTACAGGAAGATGAATTCCTAGGTTCTACGGCCTGTTTTGGGGAATACAAGGAAGTAGCAAAAGAAAGGCTGGAGACTAGAAAGAGACTTTGCTTCTGGGATCTCTCCAGTGTCCTTTAGTTCAAAATACTCAGTATGCCAAAGCACTATACGTTGGGTGTCATTTTCTGAGCCTTAGCAATGGTTTGAGGCCATCAATCTAGGAAATACGTTTTTTTCCATCCCTGTCAAGAAAGGAGACATGGGAGGGACAACAGTGCACATTTATGGTCTTGTCCCAGAGATACACTTACTCTCCTGGCTGCCATAATGTGTATAGTTGGAAGAGATCTAAACCAATGAGTCTGGACATTTCATAGACAATTACATGATTGTGACATCATGTTAGTCATACCAGATATGTAGTAAGTGTTAAGTACTTTGGAGAGTCTGCTTCCCATAGAATAGGGGAAATCCAGCAAACGGTTAAGGGATCAACACATCACTGAAGTTCATAGGGATTCAGTGGTCTGGGGAATAACAAGAAGTCCCTTCCAGAATAAAAGATAATGTACTGCATTGTCCTGCCACTAAAAAGGACTGGTAGAGTTTTTCGTTTGTTTGCTTTCACTCTTGAGGCAGCATATTCCTCTCAGAAATAAGGGTTGAATTCATTTGCCAAATTACAAGGAAGTCTTCCAGGTTTGAGTTGCGTCTGGAACAGAAAGGGGCCTTCTTCCAGCAGACTACCAGGTACAGGCTGCTATGTCAGCAGTGCTGCTGTTTGGGCCATATGATTGAGCATTAGAGGTACCTGTAGTGGGAAAAATATAATGTATGAAGTGTATAGGAAATGCCAAATAGGAGAACAATGATGACAACACCCCCAGTCCTGGAGCAGTCATTGCCGTTTGCATCAGAGAATGACACAGCATTTGCTCAACAGTTCAGAGTGCTATTTGGCTGTTCTAGATATGAATGATGTATCTCCTGACCTTGGGGCCAGTGACCATACATCCAAAGCTGCCCATGATGAACTGTGTTCTGTCAGACCCACCAAGGTGTAAGTCCAGGCTTACACCTGTTGAATGGAAGTGTATCACTGGGATCCAGCATGGGCAGGACTACGTGAGCATTCGATTCTGTTTGATTGAGTTGTGTAATTCTCTTAATGACAGATCTGAGAAAATGCTGGTGGATATGTAAGAATTTTTAAATTGTAAATCTATGGGGCCCAAGGAAAGAAATGCAGTGATATGGGCAGGTACCCCTTCAGAACTGAGGCACTTTTTCTTTCAGCTACTTCAGTTTAAAAATCCCTTGAGTGGATTGTATGGTATGGGAATTATCTGTTTGTGAAAGCTTAAGAGAACTTGCGGACAGACTGTTGTTGGGCTACAGTCATTTTGGAAAACAGTGGTAAGTATGAGGAATACTGAACAGAGTAAGTCACTTGAAAGCTGTTATTGTGATACTACATAACTTGATCTTCATAAATGGGGAACAATATACCCATTGGAATGAAGGTACGCTGTTCCACAAACTGGGAAAAATATTTTGCTTGTGGCTAAATCTAGCTTCACTTCAAGAATCTTTTTTTAATATACTTTCTTCTTGAGCCAAATTTGAAAAGCAGAGTGACTGAAAGAGAGGGGAGAAACAGAGAGAAAGAGAATGCTCCATCTGTTGGTGTATTCCACAAATGGGTGCAATGTCTAGGACAGGGCTAGGCTGAAAGCCAGGGACCAGAAACTCCGTTTAGATTTCCTATGCAGGTGGCAGGGTCCCAAGCACTTGGGACATCATTTACTGCCCTTCTTGGTGCATCAGCGAGGAGCTGGATCAGAAGTAGAGAAGATACGAGAAGCTGGCCTCATACGCAGTGATTTAACCCACTGTTCCACAACACCAGCCCCTACTTATTTTTTCTATTTTATTAAGTTCTAATAGTGAACTATATAAAGACTCACATATTCTATATTAATTTCTAAATACATTTCATTTCCAGTTTTAGTTTATTAATTAATGCACTTTTCTTCTTTCTAAATTGCTAATGGCCTTTTATTTTTATTTAGCTAATGTGTATTGAGTGGCGACTCTGGGCTGGGCACTGTGCTCAGGGCTTTACTTTGTCACATTAATGTTCTTCCTTTGTGTACATTGATTTTATTGAGTATAGTTTGCTCTTATTTTTGTAATTTATAGTGTTGAACACTTAATTTATTTACAATATTTTTTCCCATAAAATGTTACTCCACAGTAAAATCACATTATCAAAACACTAAGAGTGAATCACAGCATAATAAAACTGTATAGATTTTAAATGGAAGATATTGGAAGTGGGAATTTGAACCAGCATATGGGATCCTGGCATTGCAGGTGGTGGCCTAACCTGCTGTAACACAACATAGGCTCCAGTTCCGTTGTTTAATTCACTCTTATCATCTCAAAGCCAACTCCAATCATCAATATGATTCTTGGAGCATAGTAATCTCCTTCACCTCCTCTTTTAAAAGAGATGTGGAAATGAGGATCTAAATCTCTTTTTTTTCATTAAATGTTAATTACCATGTATCATTGATTAATCTGATTTTGGCCTTCCTTATTCTTTATTTTCTTATTTATTTATTTAAATAATTTGGATTAACATGTAACACTTGTATATTTTAAAGAGTGCAATATAATATTTCAATAGATATACACAGAATAAACTGATCATACCAGGCAACTGGCCTTTCCATTTCTTATGTTTCCCTTTTTGTCGAGAACTGCTAATTCCTCTCTTCCAGTTCTTTAAACAGAAGAAAATATATTATCATGAGCTATAGTCACCCCACTGTGCCACACAACACCAGATCCCATTATGTTCACCATACTTCATTTTGGCCTCATTATACAACCTCCCTCCATTACCCCTTCCCTCATCCTTCCCAGCCTTTATTAATTAATGTTGTAAATTCAGATAATGTGTGTGTGTGTCTGTGTATTAGTATATGTGTACTTTTAAACTTCCATATATGAGAGAACATATGGCATTTGTCACTCTTTTTCTGGCTGATTTCCCTTAATATAATGATCAGATCCATCCATTTTGCTGCAAATGTCAGGACAAATGTCAGAATTTCATTCTTTTTTATGAATTTGAAACATTCCATTGTATATATAAGCCACATTTTATTTTTCCACTCATCCATCAATGGTCACCAAGGTTGATTCTGGCTATTATTAAAAATGCTACAAATTACAAGGGGCTCTAAGTATCTGTTTCATAGGCTGACTTCATTTCCTTCAGAAATACACCCAGAAGAGATAGCTGGGATATATGGTAGACATCGTATTACTTTTTTGAATCTGTTTTCTGTAATGGCTGTACCAATTAATATTCCCACCAGCAGCACATAAGAGTTCCCTTGTCTCCACATCCTCACCAACATTTGTTATTTTGTTTGTTTGTTTTTTGATAATAGCCATTATGACTGGAGTGAGCTGATACCTCAGTGTGGTTTTGATTTTCATGTTCCTGATGGTTAGTGATATTGATCATGTATTTGTTGGTCATTTGTATTTCATCTGCTGAGAAATGTCTATTCAGATTCTTTGCCCATTTCTTAACTGAACGAATTGTTTTTAGGCTGTTTTTTTGAGTTCCTTATATATTCTGGACATTAATTATTTATAAGATGAAGATTTTGAAAATATTATCTCCCACTCAGTAGGTTGTCTTTTCACTATGGATTCCTTTGCTGAGCAGAAGGTTTTTAGTTTGATATAATCCCATTTGTCTATTTTTTCCTTTGTTGCTCATGCTTTTTGCCTTTGCCAATGTCTTAGTGTGTTCCCCTATGTTTTCTCCTAATGGTTTAATGTCTATATCTAGATCTTTGAGCCACTGTAGCTTGATTTTTTTTTAAACTTTTATTTAATGCATATAATTTTCCAAAGTACGACTTATGGATTACAATGGCTTCCCCCCCATACCGTCCCTCCCACCCACAACCCTCCCCTTTCCCACTCCCTCTCCCCTTCCATTCACATCATGATTCATTTTCGATTATCTTAATATACAGAAGATCAGCTTAGTATACATTAAGTATGGATTTAAACAGTTTGCTCCCACACAGAAACATAAAGTGAAAAATAATAGATGATTTTTTTAAATGATGATTAAATCAGAGCAGACCTATTGTCATGTTTAATCCCAGTGAGAGTCAAGTTGGGAATTGATAATTTCTTTTTTTTTCTTTTTTTTTTTTTTTACAGAGGATCAGTTTAGTATGCATTAAGTAAGGATTTCAACAGTTTGCACCCCCATAGAAACACAAAGTGAAATATATTGTTTGAGTACTCGTTATAGCAATAAATCTCCATGTACAGCACATTAAGGATAGAGATCCTACATGAGGAGTAAGTGCACAGTGACTCCTGTTGTTGACTTTACCAATTGACACTCCTGTCTATGGCATCAGTAATCTCCCTATGCTCCAGTCATGAGTTTCCAAGGCTATGGAAGCCCTCTGAGTTCTCCGACTCTTATCTTGTTTAGACAAGGTCATAGTCAAAGTGGAGGTTCTCTCCTCCCTTCAGAGAAAGGTACCTCCTTCTTTGATGACCTGTTCTTTCCACTGGGATCTCACTCGCAGAGATCTTTTGCCAGAGTGTCTTGGCTTTCCATGCCTGAAATACTCTCATGAGCTTTTCAGCCAGCTCCGAATGCCTTTAGGGCTGATTCTGAGGCCAGAGTGCTATTTAGGACATCTGCCATTCTATGAGTCTGCTGAGTATCTCACTTCCCATGTTGGATCACTCTCCCCTTTATTTACTCCATTGGTTAGCGTTAGCAGGTACTAGACTTGTCTATGTGTTCCCTTTGACTCCCAGTCCCTTCACCATGACCAACTGTGAACTGAAACTGATCACCTGGAACAGTGAGATGGCATTGGTACATGCCACCTCGATGGGATTGAATTGGAATCCCCTGGTATGCTTCCAACTCCACCACTTGGGGCAAGTCAGCCTGAGCATGTCCCAAATTATACATCTCTTCCCTCTCCCATTCCCACCACCATGTTCAACAGGGATCACATTTCAGTTAATTTTCAACACTTAAGAATAACTGTGCATCAATTACAGATGTAAACCAGTCATATTAAGTAGAACAGATAAAAAAAACTACTAAGAGGGATAATGTATTAAGTTGTTCATTAACAGTCAGGGCTATGCTGATCAAGCCACCATTTCCCATAGTGTCCACCTCACTCCAACAGGTTTCCCTCTTGGTGTTCAGTCAGTCGTCACCGATCAGGGAGAACATATGGTATTTGTCCCTTTGGGACTGGCTTATTTCACTCAGCATGATGTGTTCCAGATTCCTCCATTTTCTTGCAAATGACTGGATTTCGTTGTTTCTTACTGCGGTATAGTATTCTAAAGAGTACATATCCCATAATTTCTTTATCCAGTCTATCGTTGATGGGCATTTAGGTTGGTTCCAGGTCTTAGCTATTGTGAATTGAGCTGCAATAAACATTAGGGTGCAGACCTCTTTTTTGTTTGCCAATTTAAATTCCTTTGGGTAAATTCCAAGGAGTGGGATGGCTGGGTCGAACGGTAGGGTTATCTTCAGGTTTCTGAGGAATCTCCAGACTGACTTCCATAGTGGCTTGACCAGCTTGCATTCCCACCAACAGTGGGTTAGTGTCCCTTTTTCCCCACATCCTCGCCAGCATCTGTTGTTGGGAGATTTCTGCATGTGAGCCATTCTAACCGGGGTGAGGTGAAACCTCATTGTGGTTTTGATTTGCATTTCCCTGATTGCTAATGACCTTGAACATTTTTTCATGTGCCTGTTGGCCATTTGGATTTCCTCTTTTGAAAAATGTCTATTGAGGTCCTTGGCCCATCTCTTAAGTGGGTTGTTGGTTTTGTTTTTGTGGAGTTTCTTGATCTCTCTGTAGATTCTGGTTATTAACCCTTTATCTGTTGCATAGTTTGCAAATATTTTTTCCCATTCTGTCGGTTGTCTCTTCACTCTCCTGACTGTTTCTTTTGCAGTACAGAAACTTCTCAATTTGATGCAATCCCAATAGTTGATTTTGGCTTTGACTGCCTGTGCCTCCCGGGTCTTTTCCAGAAATTCTTTGCCTGTGCCAATATCTTGAAGGGTTTCTCCAATGTTCTCTAGTAACTTGATGGTGTCAGGTCGTAGATTTAGGTCTTTAATCCATGTTGAGTGGATTTTTGTGTAAGGTGTAAGGTAGGGGTCTTGCTTCATGCTTCTGCACGTGGAAATCCAATTTTCCCAGCACCATTTATTGAATAGACTGTCCTTGCTCCAGGAATTAGTTTTAGATCCTTGATCAAATATAAGTTGGCTGTAGATGTTTGGGTTGATTTCTGGTGTTTCAATTCTGTTCCATTGGTCTATCCATCTGTTTCTGTACCAGTACCATGCTGTTTTAATTACAACTGCCCTGTAGTATGTCCTGAAGTCTGGTATTGTGATGCCTCCGGCTTTGTTTTTGTTGTACAAGATTGCTTTAGCTATTCGAGGTCTCTTGTGCCTCCATATGAATTTCAGCACCATTTTTTCCAGATCTGAGAAGAAAGTCTTCGGTATCTTGATTGGTATTGCATTGAATCTGTAAATTGCTTTTGGGAGAATGGACATTTTGATGATATTGATTCTTCCAATCCATGAGCATGGAAGATTTTTCCATTTCTTGGTATCCTCTTCTATTTCTTTCTTTAAGGTTTTGTAATTTTCATCGTAGAGATCTTTAACGTCTTTGGTTAAGTTTATTCCAAGGTATTTGATTGTTTTTGTAGCTATTGTGAATGGGATTGATCTTAGAAGTTCTTCCTCAGCCATGGCATTGTCTGTGTATACAAAGGCTGTTGATTTTTGTGCATTGATTTTATACCCTGCTACTTTGCCAAACTCTTCTATGAGTTCCAATAGTCTCTTAGTAGAGTTCTTTGGGTCCCCTAAATACAGAATCATATCATCTGCAAAGAGGGATAGTTTGAGTTCTTCCTTCCCGATTTGTATCCCTTTAATTACTTTTTCTTGCCTAATAGCTCTGGCTAGAACTTCCAGAACTATATTGAATAGCAGTGGTGAGAGTGGGCATCCCTGTCTGGTTCCAGATTTCAGTGGAAATGCTTCCAACTTTTCCCCATTCAATAGGATGTTGGCTGTGGGTTTTTCATAGATTGCTTTGATTGTATTGAGGAATGTTCCTTCCAAACCCAGTTTGCTTAGAGTTTTCATCATGAACGGGTGTTGTATTTTATCAAATGCTTTCTCGGCATCTATTGAGATAATCATATGGTTTTTCTTCTGCAGTCTGTTATTGTGGTGTATCACATTGATTGTCTTGCGCACATTAAACCATCCCTGCATACCAGGGATAAATCCCACTTGGTCTGGGTGGATGATCTTTCTGATGTGTTGTTGCATTCTATTGGCGAGAATTTTATTGAGGATTTTTGCATCTATGTTCATCAGGGATATTGGTCTGTAATTCTCTTTCAATGCTGCATCTTTTTCCGGCTTAGGAATTAAGGTGATGCTGGCTTCATAGAAAGAATTTGGGAGGACTCCCTCTTCTTCGATTGTTCTGAATAGTTTGAGAAGAATTGGAGTTAGTTCTTCTTTAAACGTCTGGTAGAATTCAGCAGTGAATCCATCTGGTCCTGGGCTTTTCTTTGTTGGGAGGGCCTTTATTACTGTTTCAATTTCTGTCTCAGTTATGGGTCTGTTTAGGTTTTCGATGTCTTCCTGGTTCAATTTAGGCAGGTTGCACGTGTCCAGGAATCTATCCATTTCTGATAGGTTTCCCTGTTTGCTGGCATACAAGTCCTTGTAGTAATTTCTGATGATTCTTTTTATTTCTGTGCTGTCTGTTGTTACATTTCCTTTTTCATCTCTGATTTTATTGATTTGGGTCTTTTCTCTTCTTTTTTTAGTTAGTTGGGCCAATGGGGTGTCAATTTTGTTTATTTTTTCAAAAAACCAGCTCTTCGTTTGGCTGATTTTTTGTAATGTTTTTCTTGATTCAATCCTGTTGATTTCTTCTCTGATTTTAATGATTTCTCTTCTCCTACTAGATTTGGGTCTGATTTTCTGTAGGTTTTCTAGATCCTTGAGGTGAATTGAAAGCTCATCTATTTGGTGTCTTTCCAATTTCTTGATGTAGGCACCTATTGATATAAACTTTCCTCTTAACACTGCTTTTGCTGTGTCCCATAAGTTTTGGTATGTTGTGCTGTTATCCTCATTTACTTCCAGAAAGTTTTTGATTTCTCTTTTGATTTCTTCTATGACCCATTGTTCATTCAGGAGCATGTTGTTCAATCTCCATGTGTTTGCGTATGCTCTAGGGATTCCTGAGTTACTAATTTCCAACTTCATTCCTTTATGGTCTGAGAAGCTGCATGGTATGATTCTAATTCTTTTGAATTTGCTCAGACTTGCTTTATGGCCTAGTATGTGGTCAATCCTAGAGAAGCTTCCATGTACTGCTGAGAAGAATGTAAAATCTTTAGCTGTAGGATTGAAAGTTCTGTATATATCTGTTAGATCCATTTGGGCTATGGTGTCGTTTAAATCTACTGTATCCTTGTTGATCTTCTGACCGGATGATCTGTCTATTTCTGAGAGTGGAGTATTGAAGTCCCCCAGTACTACTGTATTGGGGTCTAAGTCTCCCTTTAAGTCCGTTAATAAATCTTTTAGATAAACTGGTGCCCTGTAGTTAGGTGCATATACATTGATAATTGTTATATCTTCCTGTTGAATTGATCCCTTAATCATGATATAGTGTCCCTCTTTGTCTCTCTTAACAGTTTTTGTGGTAAAGTTTATGTTGTCCGATATTAAGATGGCTACGCCCGCTCTTTTTTCATTTCTGTTGGCATGGTATATCTTTTTCCAGCCTTTCACTTTCAGTCTGTATGGATCTTTGTTGGAAAGATGTGTTTCTTGTAAGCAGCAAATAGATGGGTTTTGTTCCTTAACCCAATCAGCCAATCGGTGTCTTTTAACTGGACAGTTCAGGCCATTCACGTTCAAAGTGACTAATGATAAGTGGTAACTTTGCCCTGCCATTTGCCAAAGATAAGTTCTAATATATGCTTTGAATTCCCTGTGATCTTTTGCTGTGAGGTTTCCTTCCTTGGTTTCCTTCCTTTACCTTCTTTCATATTGATGACCATGTTTCTGTGTTTCTGTGTGTAACACATCTTTAAGCATCTTTTGCAGGGCTGGACGAGTGGCAACAAATTCTTTCAATTTCTGTTTGCAATGAAAAGTCTTTATTTCACCTTCATTCACAAATGATAGCTTTGCAGGATATAATATTCTGGGCTGGCAGTTGTTCTCTCTTAGTACCTGGGCTATATCTCGCCATTCCCTCCTAGCTTTTAGAGTTTCTGATGAGAAGTCAGCTGTGAGTCTGATTGGAGATCCTCTGAGAGTAATCTGACGTTTCTCTCTTGCACATTTGAGGATCTTTTCTTTATGTTTCACTGTGGAGAGTTTAATTACAACGTGTCGTGGTGAGGATCTCTTTTGGTCGTGTTTATTAGGGGTTCTGTGGGCTTCCTGTACTAGGATTTCTCTGTCCTTCTCCAAACCTGGGAAATTTTCTGCTAATATCTCACTAAAAAGGCCTTCTAATCCTTTCTCCCTCTCCATGCCTTCAGGAACTCCTAGAACCCGAATGTTGGGTTTTTTAATAGTATCCTGAAGATTCCCGACAATATGTTTCAGATTTCTAATTTCCTCTTCTTTTCTTTGGTCTGACTGTATCCTTTCCTGTTCTCTGTCTTCTAAGTCCGATATTCTCTCTTCTGCTTCACCCATTCTGTTTGTAAGGCTCTCTATTGTGTTTTTCATTTGATCTATTGAATTCTTCACTTCAGTCACTATCACAGTTTCCTGTTGTACTAGTTGTTTCGTTTCATTTTGATTCCTCCTTAATATTTCATTTTCACGAGAGAGATTTTCTATCTTGTCCATTAAGGATTTGTGTAGTTCCAGAATTTGTTTTTGAGAACTTCTTAATGTTCTTATCAATTTTTTGAGATCTGCTTCTTGCATTTCTTCTATGTCATCATCTTCATAATCTTGAATTGGGGTGTCTTTTTCATTTGAGGGCGTCATGGTGACTTCCTTGTTTTTATTACCTCGGTTTTTGCGTTTGTTATTTGGCATATTGGAGATATTTGGTTTCTTCACTGTGGTGCTTTTTCTTGTTATACTATGACTCTAGATTAAGTGGACTATCTGTTTTTGATGGAGCCTTAGGGCTTGAGATGGGTGTGGCCTGAGAGCTCTGTTTGGTGTGCCAAAGGTGACACTCCCAGGTTAGGCGTGGTAAATCTCTCTCTCTCTCTTCCTTTGTTTTTTTTTTTTTTTTGATTCAAAAGGGAAGTAATTCCGCACAGCTGAATGAAGTTGGAGGTAGTTAGCAGGCAAATGATATACCCACAGGAGCCAGAGATCGGAAGCTCTTTCCCAAGATCCCCACAGGGAATCTGTTCGGCCCTCAGAGTGGGCTCAAATTCTCCTTCAGCCTCCCACTGGGTTGCCAAAGTTATGGAATTGTAGCGTCTCTGGAGAGTGCTCACGTGAATTCCGTGAGTTCTCTCCCCCACCGTCTCTTTTTTCACAGTCTCAGTTCAGTAGCACCACAAATTTACTAGCTCCTAATCTCCTGTTAATTCGCCCCGCCCAGAGTCAGGTTTTTCTGCTAGGCTCAGGGCCGGTGCAGACCTGAGGTCGCTCTGCTTATGACGTATGTCCAAGATGGCGCCTGCTCTTTGTCTTGCTCGCCCTTGAGAGGTGAGCGGAGAGAGAGAAACCCGTGTCTGTACTAGTCACCCTTTTTTTTTCTCTCTCTCTCTCTCTCTCTCTTCCAGTTAGCCTTGTGAACTCCCCCCCCCCCCGGGGGGGTCGTTCCCTCTAGTCTCCTCTCTCCGCTTGCCTGCCGGTGTCTCGGGCTATTGAGGTTCGGCTCACCTCGCGTTCCAGCGCTGGTGTGTTGAGTCTGCCGCTGATGTCCCAAACTGTGGGCTCCCACGCTGTCCACGCAGGTCCGCTGTGAGTCACGCGTTCTGGAAGAGTTTCTTCTGCTGTTTCCTCCCCTACTCTTCCTTGAACCTGCAGTATCTCCACTTTTATTAAACTATCTCTCCCCAGACTATCAGTGTGCTCCCTTCCTATTCCGCCATCTTGCCGGGAGTCTGTAGCTTGATTTTTATGTGGGGTGAGGGGTATGGAGGACTGAGGAAGGATCTTTGTTGCATTTTGATATCCACTTTCTTCAGCACCATTTATTGAAGGGACTTTATTTGCTCCAGGGAGTCTTTTTGGCTCCTTTGTCAAAAAGCAAAATGATTCTAGTAGTGTGGATTGATTTCTGGAGTTTCTTTTCTGTACTGTTGGTCTATGCATCAGTTTTCATGCCTGTATCATGCTCTTTTTGTAATAATTCCATAGCATGTCTCAAAGTCTACTATTGTGATATCTCCATCTTTTTTTTGGTTATTGTTGTTGTTTTCTTTTTTTTAACCTTTATTTAATGAATATAAATTTGCAAAGTACATCTTATGGATTACAATGGCTCCCCCCCCCCCCATAACTTCCCTCCCACCCGCAACTTGGTGCTGTAGGACAGCAGGTAAAACCATCACTTGCTATGCCAGCATCCCATGTGGGCACCAGTTTGAGTCCTGGCTGCTTCGCTTCTGATTCCACTCCCTATTAATGCACCTGGGAAAGCAGCAGAAGATGGCCCAAATGCTTGGGCCCCTGCACCCATGTGGGATACTCAGAAGAAGCTGCTGGTTCCTGGGTTCAGAATGTCCCAGCTTCAGCCATTGTGGCCATTTTGGGAATGAACCAGCAGATGGAAGATATCACTTTCTCTCTCTCTTCCTCTCTCTCGCTTTCAAATGAATAAATAAATAATAAATCTTTAAAACAATTTAAAAAATTAGGAAAGAAGATTTCTTTTGCTGTTTGAGTTCTCTGGTGTTTCCTTGTCAATTTAGAATTGTTTTTTTCTAGTTCTGTGAGGAATGTCATTGATATTTTGATGGAGACTGTCTTGACATTGCTTTGAGTAGTATGGTCATTTTAATAATATTTATTCTTTCAATCCATAAACATGGAAAGTCTTATTTTTGTTGTGTATCATAGAAAATTTATTTCATATGTACTTTGTAATTTTCATTGAAGTTTTTTTTATAGGCTTGGTTAAATTTTTCCAAGGTGTTCTTTTTAACTATTACGAATAAAATTGTCTTTATACTTTTCTTGTCAATGAATTTTTTTTTATCTTTTATTTAATGAATATAAATTTCCAAAGTACGACTCATGGGTTACAATGGCTTTCCCCCCATACCGTCCCTCCCACCCACCACCCTCCCCTTTCCCACTCCCTCTCCCCTTCCATTCACATCAAGATTCATTTTCGATTATCTTAATATACAGAAGATCAGCTTAGTATACCTTAAGTAAGGATTTCAACAGTTTGTTCCCACACAGAAACATAAAGTGAAAAATAATAGATGATTTTTTTTAAATGATGATGAAATCAGATCAGACCTATTGTCATGTTTAATCCCAGTGAGAGTCAAGTTGGGAATTGATAATTTCTTTTTTTTTTTTTTTTTTTTTTTACAGAAGATCAGTTTAGTGTACATTAAGTAAAGATTTCAATCGTTTGCACCCCCATAGAAACACAAAGTGAAATATACTGTTTGAGTACTCGTTATAGCATTAAGCCTCAGTGTACAGCACATTAAGGACAGAGATCCTACATGAGGAGTAAGTGGACAGTGACTCCTGTTGTTGACTTTACAAATTGACACTCCTGTTTATGGCATCAGTAATCTCCCTATGCACCAGTCATGAGTTTCCAAGGCTATGGAAGCCCCTTGAGTTCTCCGACTCTTATCTTGTTTAGACAAGGTCATAGTCAAAGTGGAGGTTCTCTCCTCCCTTCAGAGAAAGGCACCTCCCTCTTTGAAGACCTGTTCTTTCCACTGGGATCTCACTCACAGAGATCTTTTTGCCAGAGTGTATTGGCTTTCCATGCCTGAAATACTCTCATGGGCTTTTCAGCCAGATCCGAGTGCCTTTAGGGCTGATTCTGAGGCCAGAGTGCTATTTAGGACATCCGCCATTCTATGAGTCTGCTGAGTATCTCACTTCCCATGTTGGATCACTCTCCCCTTTATTTATTCTATCGGTTAGTGTTAGCAGATACTAGACTTGTTTATGTGCTCCCTTTGACTCTTAGTCCTTTCATTATGATCAATTGTGAACTGAAATTGATCACTTGGAATAGTGAGATGGCATTGGCACATGCCACCTTGATGGGATTGAATTGGAATCCCCTGGTATGTTTCCAACTCTACCAATTGGGGCAAGTCAGCCCGAGCATGCCCCAAATTATACATCTCTTCCCTCTCTTATTCCCACTTTTATGTTTAACAGGGATCACATTTCAGTTAATTTTCAACACTTAAGAATAACTGTGTGATAATTACAGAATTAAACCAGTCATATTAAGTAGAACAGACAAAAAAAAAATACTATGAGGGATAATGTATTAAGTTGTCCATTAGCAGTCAGGGCTATGCTGATCAAGTCACCATTTCTCATAGTGTCCATTTCACTTCAGGAGGTTTCCTTTTTGGTGTTCAGTCAGTTGTCACCGATCAGGGAGAACATATGGTATTTGTCCCTTTGGGACTGGCTTATTTCACTCAGCATGATGTGTTCCAGATTCCTCCATTTTGTTGCAAATGACTGGATTTCGTTGTTTCTTACTGCGGTATAGTATTCTAAAGAATACATATCCCATAATTTCTTTATCCAGTCTACCGTTGATGGGCATTTAGGTTGGTTCCAGGTCTTGGCTATTGTGAATTGTGCTGCAATAAACATTAGGGTGCAGACCGCTTTTTTCTTTGCCAATTTAAATTCCTTTGGGTAAATTCCAAGGAGTGGGATGGCTGGGTCGAACGGTAGGGTTATATTCAGGTTTCTGAGGAATCTCCAGACTGATTTCCATAGTGGCTTGACCAGTTTGCATTCCCACCAACAGTGGGTTAGTGTCCCTTTTTCCCCACATCCTCGCCAGCATCTGTTGTTGGTAGATTTCTGTATGTGAGCCATTCTAACCGGGGTGAGGTAAAACCTCATTGTGCTTTTGATTTGCATTTCCCTGATTGCTAGTGACCTTGAACATTTTTTCATGTGCCTGTTGGCCATTTGGATTTCCTCTTTTGAAAAATGTCTATTGAAGCCGACACCGTGGCTCAATAGGCTAATCCTCCACCTTGCGGCGCCGGCACACCGGGTTCTAGTCCCGGTTGGGGCGCCGGATTCTGTCCCGGTTGCCCCTCTTCCAGGCCAGCTCTCTGCTATGGCCAGGGAGTGCAGTGGAGGATGGCCCAGGTGCTTGGGCCCTGCACCCCATGGGAGACCAGGAAAAGCACCTGGATCCTGGCTCCTGCCATCGGATCAGCGCGGTGCGCCGGCTGCAGCGGCGGCCATTGGAGGGTGAACCAACGGCAAAGGAAGACCTTTCTCTCTGTCTCTCTCTCTCTCACTGTCCACTCTGCCTGTCAAAAAAAAAAAAAAATGTCTATTGAAGTCCTTGGCCCATCTCTTAAGTGGGTTGTTGGTTTTGTTTTTGTGGAGTTTCTTGATCTCTTTGTAGATTCTGGTTATTAACCCTTTATCTGTTGCATAGTTTGCAAATATTTTTTCCCATTCTGTTGGTTGTCTCTTCACTCTCCTGACTGTTTCTTTTGCAGTACAGAAACTTCTCAATTTGATGCAATCCCAATAGTTGATTTTGGCTTTGACTGTCTGTGCCTCCCGGGTCTTTTCCAGAAATTCTTTGCCTGTGCCAATATCTTGAAGGGTTTCTCCAATGTTCTCTAATAACTTAATGGTGTCAGGACGTAGATTTAGGTCTTTAATCCACGTTGAGTGGATTTTTGTGTAAGGTGTAAGGTAGGGGTCTTGCTTCATGCTTCTGCACGTGGAAATCCAGTTTTCCCAGCACCATTTATTTAATAGACTGTCCTTGCTCCAGGAAATAGTTTTAGATCCTTGATCAAATATAAGTTGGCTGTAGATGTTTGGATTGATTTCTGGTGTTTCAATTCTGTTCCATTGGTCTATCCATCTGTTTCTGTACCAGTACCATGCTGTTTTGATTACAACTGCCCTGTAGTATGTCCTGAAGTCTGGTATTGTGATGCCTCCGGCTTTGCTTTTGTTGTACAAGATTGCTTTAGCTATTCGAGGTCTCTTGTGCCTCCATATGAATTTCAGCATCATTTTTTCTAGATCTGTGAAGAATGTCTTTGGTATCTTGATTGGGATTGCATTGAATCTATAAATTGCTTTTGGGAGAATGGACATTTTGATGATGTTGATTCTTCCAATCCATGAGCATGGAAGATTTTTCCATTTCTTGGTATCCTCTTCTATTTCTTTCTTTAAGGTTTTGTAATTTTCATCGTAGAGATCTTGAACGTCCTTGGTTAAGTTTATTCCAAGGTATTTGATTGTTTTTGTAGCTATTGTGAATGGGATTGATCTTAGCAGTTCTTTCTCAGTCATGGCATTACTTGTGTATACAAAGGCTGTTGATTTTTGTGCATTGATTTTATATCCTGCCACTTTGCCAAACTCCTCTATGAGTTCCAATAGTCTCTTAGTAGAGTTCTTTGGATCCTCTAAGTACAGAATCATATCGTCTGCAAAGAGGGATAGTTTGACTTCTTCCTTCTTGATTTGTATTCCTTTGATTTCTTTTTCTTGTCTGATGGCTCTGGCTAAAACTTCCAGAACTATGTTAAATAGCAGTGGTGAGAGTGGGCATCCCTGCCTGGTGCCAGATTTCAGTGGAAATGCTTCCAACTTTTCCCCATTCAATAGGATGCTGGCTGTGGGTTTTTTATAAATTGCTTTGATTATATTGAGGAATGTTCCTTCTATACCCAATTTGCTTAGAGTTTTCATCATGAAAGGGTGTTGAATTTTATCGAATGCTTTCTCTGCATCAATTGAGATCATCATATGGTTTTTCTTTTGCAGTCTGTTAATGTGGTGAATCACATTGATTGATTTGCGAATGTTGAACCATCCCTGCATACCAGGGATGAATCCCACTTGGTCTGGGTGGATGATTTTCCTGATGTGTTGTTGTATTCTATTGGCCAGAATTTTATTGAGGATTTTTACGTCTATGTTCATCAGGGATATTGGTCTGTAATTTTCTTTCAGTGCTGCATCTTTCTCTGGCTTAGGGATTAAGGTGATGCTGGCTTCATAGAAAGAATTTGGGAGGATTCCCTCTTCTTCGATTGTTCTGAATAGTTTGAGAAGAAATGGGATTAGTTCTTCTTTAAATGTCTGGTAGAATTCAGCCGTGAATCCATCTGGTCCTGGGCTTTTCTTTGTTGGGAGGGCCTTTATTACTGTTTCAATTTCTGTTTCAGTTATGGGTCTATTTAGGTTTTCGATGTCTTCATGGTTCAATTTTGGTAGATTGCATGTGTCCAGGAATCTATCCATTTCTGCTAAGTTTTCCTGTTTGCTGGCATACAGGTCCTTGTAGTAATTTCTGATGATTCTTTTTATTTCTGTGGTGTCTGTTGTTACGTTTCCTTTTTCATCTCTGATTTTATTGATTTGGGTCTTTTCTCTTCCTTTTTTAGTTAGTTGGGCCAATGGGGTGTCAATTTTGTTTATTTTTTCAAAAAACCAGCTTCTCGCTTGGCTGATTTTTTGTAATGTTTTTTTGGATTCAATCCTGTTAATTTCTTCTCTGGTTTTAATTATTTCTCTTCTCCTACTAGATTTGGGTTTGGTTTGCTGCAGTTTTTCTAGGTCCTTGAGGTGCGCTGAAAGCTCATTTATTTGGTACCTCTCCAATTTCTTGATATAGGCACCTATTGCTATAAATTTGCCCCTCAATACTGCTTTTGCTGTATCCCATAAGTTTTGATATGCTGTGTTGTTGTCTTCATTTACTTCCAGAAAGTTTTTGATTTCTCTTTTGATTTCTTGAATGACCCAGTGTTCATTCAGGAGCATGTTGTTCAGTCTCCATATGTTTGCATACTTTCTGGGGTTTCCTGAGTTGCTAATTTCCAGCTTCATCCCGCTGTGGTCTGAGAAGCTGCATGGTATGATTCTAATTTTTTTAAATTTGCTGAGACTTGCTTTATGGCCTAGTATGTGATCAATCCTAGAGAAGGTTCCATGCACTGCTGAGAAGAATGTGAAGTCTGTAGATGTAGGGTTGAAAGTTCTGTAGATATCTGTTAGATCCATTTGGGCAAGAGTGTCAATTAAATCTGCTGTTTCCTTGTTGATCTTCTGTCCGGATGATCTGTCTATTTCTGAGAGTGGAGTATTGAAGTCCCCCAGTACTATTGTTTTGGAATCTAAATCTCCCTTTAAGTCCCTTAACATATCTTTTAAATAGACCGGTGCCCTGTAATTAGGTGCATATACATTTATAATAGTTACATCTTCCTGTTGAATTGAACCCTTAATCATTATATAGTGTCCCTCTTTGTCTCTCTTAACAGTTTTTGTATTAAAGTTTATTTTGTCTGATATTAATATGGCTACACCTGCTTTTTTTTGGTTTCTGTTGGCATGGAATATCTTTTTCCAACCTTTCACTTTCAGTCTGCATGCCTCTTTGTTAGAGAGATGTGTTTCTTGTAGGCAACAAATAGTTGGGTTGTGTTCTGTGAGCCAGTCAGCCAAACGGTGTCTTTTAACTGAAGAATTCAGACCATTAATGTTCAATGTGACAATTGATACGTAGTGACTTTGCCCTGCCATTTTCCCGGAAATATTTTCTAGTATATGCTTTGAGCTTCCCATGCTCTTTTACTGGTAGGTGTTCTTCCTTTCCCTTCTTTCATATTGATGGCCGTGTTTCTGTGTTTCTGAGTGTAGCACATCTTTAAGTATCTTTTGCAGGGCCGGACGAGTGGCCACAAAGTCTTTCAATTTCTGTTTGCTATGAAAGGTCTTTATTTCACCTTCATTCACAAATGAGAGCTTGGCAGGATATAATATTCTGGGCTGGCAATTTTTCTCTCTTAGCACCTGTGCTATGTCTCGCCATTCCCTCCTAGCTTGTAGGGTTTCTGATGAGAAGTCAGCTGTGAGTCTGATTGGAGATCCTCTGAGAGTAATCTGACATTTCTCTCTTGCACATTTGAGGATCTTTTCTTTATGTTTCACTGTGGTAAGTTTAATTACCACGTGTCGTGGTGAGGATCTCTTTTGGTCATGTTTATTGGGGGTTCTATGAGCTTCCTGTACTAGGATGTCTCTGTCCTTCTCCAAACCTGGAAAGTTCTCTGCTAGTATCTCACTAAAAAGGCCTTCCAATCCTTTCTCTCTCTCCATGCCTTCAGGAACTCCTAGAACTCAAATGTTGGTTTTTTTAATAGTATCCTGTAGATTCCCAACAATATTTTTTAGGTTTCTAATTTCCTCTTCTTTTCTTTGGTTTGACTGTATGTTTTCCTGTGCTCTATCTTCTAAGTCCGATATTCTCTCTTCTGCTTCACCCATTCTGTTTTTAAGGCTTTCTAATGTGTTTGTCATTTGATCTATTGAGCTCTTCATTTCATTTTGATTTCTCTTGACTATTACACTTTCCTGTTCTACTAGTTTCTGTTTCATTTTGACTCTTCCTTAAAATTTCATTTTCACGAGAAAGATTTTCAATCTTGTCCATTAAGGATTTCTGTAGTTCAAGGATTTGCTTTTGAAAACTTCTAAATGTTCTTATCATAAATTTTTTGAAATCCGTATCTTGCATTTCTTCTATCTCATCATCTTCATACTCTTGGCTTGGGGTGTTTTGCTTATTTGGAGGCATCATAGTGCCATCGTTGATCTTGCTCCCTCTATTTCTGTGTTTGTTACTCGGCATAGTTAATTCTTCTTGCGTCACTGTGCGCTTTTTTTTTTCCTTTTTTTTTTTTTTTTATACTGTGTCCCTGTTAAGTGGACTGCCTGCTGTTGGAGGAGCCTTGGAGGCTTGAGATGGGTGCGGCCTGAGAGCTCTGCCTGGTTCTTCCTGGTTAAGGGTGTGCAGAGGTGACACCCTCAGGTTATGCGTGGTAAATCTCTCTCTTTTTATTTATTTATTTATTTTATTTATTCAGGGGGTAAGTAACACCGCAGGGCAGGGCTGTGCAGAATTGATGGTATTTAGCTTCCAGTCTTTGGCTCCTCTGGACTCCCACTGGGTTGCCTAGGCTACTGAATTGTAGTGACTCAGTTCCTTAACTCTCCCCCATTGATATGTAAATCCAAAGAGGAGGCCTGCTCTTTGTCTCTTGGGAATTCTTCAAGCCCTGCAGCCTTGTAACCTTTGCAAGGTTAGGGGGAAGAGAAACCCCGAAGCTTTTTTTTTTCCTTCTTTCCGGTAGTGAGTTTGCTGCACTTTCTGGCCCCCCTCTAGATTCTGACCCCCGTTTCCCCACCAATGTCTCGGGTTATTGAGCTCACCTCCCCTTCCAGCGCCGATGTGTGGACTCGGAGCCCTGAGCGTCCCAAGTCTCCCCGCTGTTTTCTGTGTGGCATGCACTCCCCTTGGAGCACTGTCGCGCAGACCCTGGGGCTTCTGCGGCTGGGTCCCGCGACTTGGCTTCTGCGCGGTGGGCGACCTTGTTCTCCCAGTAGGTCCTCCGATTCACGCCTGCTCCATCCAGAAGGGTTTCCCCTGCAATTTTTTGTTTGGTTCTATTTTCTGCGGCTACCGTAACTCCCCTTTTATTAAACTAAATTTTCCCGGACTATCGGTGCGCGCCCTCACTATTCCGCCATCTTGGCTCCGCCCCCCTTGTCAATGAATTTGATACTGGCATATTAATCGCTGTGATTTTAAAAATGTAAAGATGAATGTCCAGCTTTATTTGGAAATTCAGTACATTACAGTTCCACAGTTGTGTGTTTAAAGACCTCTTTCCATAACACATAGATGGCATCACCACCCATTCTGGTCTCACCTGGACCACTCTCAAGAGGCTTCTATACAATCAGGCCCTCTTGCGTAGAACACCTAATTTTGCATAATGGTAAAAAGATTTTAATTTCCTAAAACATTGTTAATGAAAAACAGCAACCTAAACAAAAAAAGGCTCTAAATAATTCACATTACAAGCGATACTGTAAGAAAAGTATGACACAGTTTAAAAAGTCATTATTAAAAGTGCTCAATAACTTTTAACATCAACACAAAATGGTCATTATTCTTTCCAAATAAGAGCATTTTTCACTTTCACTTATTTCTGTACACACAGAGTAAGAAATCATGTTATTCAAATATAGTCACTGTTGAATGTTTTTTCAAGTGAAAAAAAGACACATGAAAACCAATACAGTGACATCACACATATACAGTGCTGCAAATTTGTAGCTAATATTAAGCAAATATTAAAGGATAATAATCCCTTTAGATTTGACCAATTATATAAGGCTTGACAAATTCACTAGCTGGTTCTGTACACAGGCAGTAATTACATAATATGAGATCTGAACTCATTTGCCAAACCTCCAAAGTTTATATTGGTAGTAATAGAAAGCAGTGTTAAAACTGTTGGAAGGATTTAGTGCTTTTTGTGAATGTTTAAAATGGAGGGTGTACCAACGGCAAAGGAAGAGCTTTCTCTCTGTCTCTCTCACTGTCCACTCTGCCTGTCAAAAAATAAAAAAAAAAGAAATGCAATGTGCTAAAGAAAACATTCACTAATGATCAAGTGTATTTAATGGTGAATTTATCAAAAAATTATTTTTACAAATGCCAGTCATTTTCAAGAAAAATCTTGTGTGTTTTTTAAAATTGAGTTAGTAATTAAAGAGAAGGGAATCCAGTCTCAACAAGTTAAATGAAAATAACATTACAAAATCACCATTTATCTGAAAGAATAGACTTAGAAGTTCCATTATCTGTTTATTTCCTGCGAGTTTGCTAAATACAGCTCTAGTGAGCAAGGCTTGAGGATCTTCCCATTGATCCTTATTGCAGAGCTTCAGGCACAGACCTCCTTGAAGTCTTAATAATACTGATTTTGTATCCTGCGACTTTACTGAATTAGTTTAACAGTTCTAATAGTCTCATAGTGAGTCTTCTGGTTTCTTCCAAAGTTTCTTTCTATAAGGAACCATGTCATCTGCAAGCAGGAGTACTTTGACTTCTTCTTTGCTGTTTGTATGTGGTTTATTTCTTTCTCTTGCCTAATTGCTCTGGCTAAAACTTCCATTATTACTTTGAACAGTGAGTGGACTTCCTTGCCTGTTTCTAGACCTCAGAGGAAATGCGCTTCTCTGTTAATATGATGTTGGTTGTGGATTTATAGTTTACAGCCTTTGTTATGTTGATGTAAAATGCTTTTTCTACAGCTATTGAGATAATCATATGATTTTTAATCTTTGATCTATCGATGTGTATATAACATTTACTGATTTGGGTATGTTGAACTATACATCCCTGGGATAAACCACGCTTGGTCAGGATGAATGATCTTTTTGATGTTTTGTTGAATTCAGTTTCCTAAGACTTTATTGAGAATTTTTGTATCCATGTTCCTCAGGATTTTTTGTTTATGTTTTTCTTTTGTGTGTATTCTTGCCTTATTTTAGTATCAAGGGATACTATTAGCCTTGTAGAGTAAGTTTGGAAAATTTCCCTCCCTTTCAGCCTTTTTTTTTTTTTTAATACTTTGAGAAGAATTGTGTTATTTTTTCTTTTTCTTTGTTGGAGAATTTGTATTACTGATTAAACCTCAGTTCATATTTTCTCTCTTAATAGTTCAATTTTGTTGTTATGTATACATAGAAGGATATCCTTTTCTTTTAGGTTTTCTAATTTGTTGTTGTTCATTATACTCCTAAGTGATCTTTTCTATTTTTGTGTTATCAGTTGCAATACCTTCTTTTTCCTTTTCTTTTTTTTTTTTAAGGTTTATTTATTTATTTGAAAGATGGAGTTTCAGAGGCAGAGGCAGAGAGAGAGACAGAGGTCTTCCACCGGCTGGTTTACTCTCCAAATGGCTGCAATGGCCGGAGGTGGGCTGATCCGAAGCCAGGAGACATGAGCTTCTTCCAGGTCTCCCACACAGGTGCAGGGGCCCAAGGACTTGGGCCATCTTCTACTGCTTTCCCAGGCCACAGCAGAGAGCTGGATTGAAAGTCAAGCAGCTGGGGCTGGAACAGTGCCCATATGGGATGTCGGCGCTTCAGGTGGCAGCTTTACCTGCTTTGCCACAGTGCTGACCATATTTTCTTTTTCATCTCTTATTTTATTTGAATATTCTCTCTTTTTTTCTTGGTTTGTTCAGCTGAAGTTCTCTCAATTTTGCTTGTCTTTTCAATGAATCAACTCTTCATTTCATTAATTTTTTGTATGATTTGTTTCAGTTTCTGATTCATTTATTTCCACTAATATTTATCGTTTTTACCTCCTACTAACTTTGGGTTTTAGTTTGCTCTTGTTTGTCTAGGTCTTTGAGATGAATTGTGTGTTGCAAATTTGATGTCTTTCTAGTTTCGTGGTGTAAGTACTTCTATTGTTTTCCCTCTTTAGTACTTTTTCCTTGTATCTCGTAAATATGTTGTACTTTCATTTTTATTAGTTTTAGGAATTTAAAGATTTCTCTTTTAACTTCTTCAATGACTGATTGTTAATTCAGGAGAATGTTGCTTATTTTATTTTTTTAGGAGCATGTTGTTTAGTCTTCATGTATTTGTATAATTTCTAGAGATTCTTCTCAATTTGTAAGTTTATTCCATTGTGGTTAGCAAAGAAATATGATACAATTTTTTAAACAAATTTGTTGAGATTTGTTTCATGACCTAGTTCCTGGTGTATCCTTAAAAATGTTCCTTGTGCTGATAAAGAACATATGTACTTTGTAGTTGTTGGATGGAATACTCTTAAATATCTGCTAGGTCTACTACAGTGTGGTTTAACTCTGAGGTTTCTTTGTTTTTTTTTTTTTTTTTTTTTTTTTTTTTTCTGAATGATCTATCCACTGATCGAAGTGGGATGCTAAAGTTCCCCAGTATTATCATATTGGAGTTTTATCTTTCCTTTTAGATCGAATGATGTTAATTTTATAAACTGGTTGCTCTTACAATACATGCATTTACATTTACAAAGTAGTACCTTCTTGAATTGATCCTGGCTGTTATGTAATTACCATCTTTGACTCTTCACAGTTTTTGTATTAAAATCTATTTTGTCTGATATCAGTGCAGCCACATTCTTTCACACTTCTGGTTTCCATTTGCATGGATACATTTCTCCATTCCTTCACTTTCAGTTTGCATGTGTCACTACTGGTAAAGCAAGTTTCTTGTATGCAGCATATAATTTAGCCTCTTTTCCCCTACGTCTATTCAGCTTGGGCCTTATTGTTAGTGAATTAATCCATTAAAATAAAAGTTATTGGCAGGCGCAAGGGCTCAATAGGCTAATCCTCCACCTTGCAGCGCCGGCACACCAGGTTCTAGTCCCGGTTGGGGCGCCAGATTCTGTCCCGGTTGCCCCTCTTCCAGGCCAGCTCTCTGCTGTGGCCCGGGAGTGCAGTGGAGGATGGCCCAAGTGCTTGGGCCCTGCACCCCATGGGAGACCAGGAGAAGCACCTGGCTCCTGGATTCGGATCAGCGTGGTGCGCTGGTCGCAGCGAGCCGACCGCGGCGGCCATTGGAGGGTGAACCAACGGCAAAAAGTAAGACCTTTCTCTCTGTCTCTCTCTCTCACTGTCCACTCTGCCTGTCAAATAAATAAATAAATAAAAGTTATTAAAGATAGCACTGGCTTAGTCCTTTCAGGTTTTTTCCTTTAAATTGTCTTCTGTTTATTTTGGCTATCCTTTGTTCTTTTTCTACTGCATTTTATTCTTTATGTAATTTTATTTTTATCTAATTTATTTTTAAGTAATTTATGCTTAATATAATTTTAGTTTTTCTATGAATGAATATTATTTTTTGGAATTTTCTTTTTTAATTTTTATTTAATAAATATAAATTTCCAAAGTACAGCTTATGGATTACAATGGCTTCCCCCCCATCCATAACTTTCCTCCCACCCGCAACCCTCCCCTTTCCTGCTTCCTCTCCCATTCCATTCACATCAAGATTCATTTTTAATTCTCTTTATATACAGGAGATAAATTTAGTATATATTAAGTAAAGATTTCAACAGTTTGCACCCACACAGAAACCCAAAGTGTAGAATACTGTTTGAGTACTAGTTATAGCATTAATTCTCATTGGACAACACATTAAGGACAGAGATCCTACATGAGGAGTAAGTGCACAGTGACTCCTGTTGTTGATTTAACAAACTGACACTCTGGTTTATGGTGTCAGTAATCTTCCTAGGCTCTTGTCATGAGTTGCCAAGGCTATGGAAGCCTTTTGAGTGTGCCGACTCTGATCTTATTTAGACAAGATCATTGTCAAAGTGGAAGTTCTCTCCTCCCTTCAGAGAAAGGTGCCTCCTTTTTTGATGGCCCATTCTTTCCGCTGGGATCTCACTCGCACAGATCTTTCATTTAGGTCTTTTTATTTATTTATTTATTTTTGCCACAGTGTCTTGGTTTTCCATGCCTAAAATACTCTCATGGGCTCTTCAGCCAGATCCAAATACCTTAAGGGCTGATTCTGAGGCCAGAGCGCTGTTTAGGACATCTGCCCTTCTATGAGTCTGCTGTGTATCCCACTTCCCATGTTGGATCGTTCTCTCCCTTTTTTAAAATTCTATCGGTTAGTATTTTCAGACACTATTCTTGTTTATGTGCTCCCTTTGACTCTTAGTCCTTTCATTACGATCAATTGTGAACTGAAATTGAGCACTTGGACTAGTGAGATGGCATTGGTACATGCTACCTTGATGGGATTGAATTGGAATCCCCCGGTATGTTTCTAACTCTACCGTTTGGGGCAAGTCAGCTTGAGCTTGTCCCAAATTTTACATCTTCTCCCTCTCTTATTCCCACTCTTATATTTAACAGAGATCACTTTTCAGTTAAATTTAAACACCTAAGAATAATTGTGTATTAATTACAGAGTTCAACCAACTGTATTAAGTAGAACAAAAAAAATACTAAAAGGGATAAAGTATTAAGTTGTACATCAACAGTCAGGACAAGGGCTGATCAAGTTATTGTTTCTCATCGTGTACATTTCACTACCACAGGTTTCCTTTTTGGTGCTCGGTTAGTTGTCACCGATCAGGGAGAACATATGATATTTTTCCCTCTGGGACTGGCTTATTTCACTTAGCATGATGTTTTCCAGATTCCTCTATTTTGTTGCAAATGACCGGATTTCATCATTTTTGACTGCTGTATAGTATTCTATAGAGTACAGGTCCCATAATTTCTTTATCCAGTCTACTGTTGATGGGCATTTAGGCTGATTCCATGTCTTAGCTATTGTGAATTGAGCTGCAATAAACATTAAGGTGCAGACAGCTTTTTGTTTGCCAATTTAATTTCATTTGGGTAGATTCCAAGGAGTGGGATGGCTGAGTTGTATGGTAGGGTTATCTTCAGGTTGCTGAGGAATCTCCAGACTGACTTCCATAGTGGCTTGACCAGTTTGCATTCCCACCAACAGTGGGTTAGTGTCCCTTTTTCTCCACATCCTCTCCAGCCTCTGTTGTTGGTAGATTTCTGTATGTGAGCCATTCTAACCGGGGTGAGGTGAAACTTCATTGTGGTTTTGATTTGCATTTCCCTGATTGCTAATGACCTTGAACATTTTTTCATGTGTCTGTTGGCCTGTATTTCCTCTTTTGAAAAATGTCTATTGAGGTCCTTGGCCCATCTCTTAAGTGGGTTGTTTGTTTTGATTTTGTGGAGTTTCTCGATCTCTTTGTAGATTCTGGTTATTAACCCTTTATCTGTTGCATAGTTTGCAAATATTTTTTCCCATTCTGTCTTCAATTTCCTGACTGTTTCTTTTGCAGTACAAAACTTCTCAATTTGATGCAATCCTAATTGTTAATTTTTTCTTTGACCGCCTGTGCTTCTGGAGTCTTTTCCAAGAAATCTTTGCCGATGCCTATATCTTGCAGGGTTTCTGCAATGTTCTTTCAGTGGAAATGCTTCCAACTTTTCCCCATTCAATAGGATGCTGGCTGTGGGTTTTTCATAAATTGCTTTGATTGTATTGAGGTATGTTCCTTCTATAACCAATTTGCTTAGAGTTTTCATTAAGAAAGGTGTTGTATTTTATTGTATGCTTTCTCTGCATCTATTGAGATAATCATACGGTTTTTCTTCTGCAGTTTGTTAATATGGTATAGCACATTGATTGATTTGTGCACATTGGGCCAATGGTGTGTCAATTTTGTTTATTTTTCAAACAACCAGCTCTTCTTTCTGTTGATGTGATGTATGAAGTTTATTGATTTGGAAATGTTGAACCACCCTTTTATTTCTGGAACAAATCTCACATGACCATGATGTATGATCTTTTGATGTGGTTTTAGATTCAGTTTGCTAGTATTTTGTTGAGAATCTTTGCACTTATGTTCCTTTTTTTTTTTTTTTCAAGCAGAGTGGACAGTGAGAGAGACAGAGAGAAAGGTCTTCCTTTTGCCGTTGGTTCACTCTCCAATGGCCGCCGCGGCTGATGAGCTGTGGCCGGTGCACCACGCTGATCCGATGGCAGGAGCCAGGTACTTCTCCTGGTCTCCCATGGGGTGCAGGGCCTAAGCACTTGGGCCATCCTCCACTGCCTTCCCGGGCCACAGCAGAGAGCTGGCCTGGAAGAGGGGCAACCGGGACAGAATCCGGCGCCCCGACCGGGACTAGAACCTGGTGTGCCGGCGCTGCAAGGCGGAGGATTAGCCTAGTGAGCTGCAGCGCCGGCCCTTATGTTCATTAATGATACAGGTCTGTAGTTTGTGTGTGGGTGTGTGTCGTGTCTTTGGTTTTGGTATCAAAGTAATGCTGGCCTCATAAAAACAGTGTGTTGGAACTCTATCCTTTTCAATATTTTGAGATTTTGAAGAGTATTGGAGTTATTTCCTCTTTGAATGTATTATAGAATTCAGTAGTAAAGTCATATGGTCCCAGACTGTCCCTTGGTGAGAGACCTTTTATTATTGCTTCAATCTCATTGCTTATTATGCTCTGTTTAGGTTTTGTATATCTTCTTGAGTTAATCTTGGTAGGTTATATGAATCCAGGAATTTATCCATTTCTTTGAGGTTTTCCAGTTAATTTATTTATTTGACAGGCAGAGTTAGACAGTGAGAGAGAGAGAGAGAGACAGAGAGAACGGTCTTCCTTTTCTGTTGGTTCCCCCCTCAATGGCTGCTACGGCAGGCACGCTGCACTGATCCGAAGCCAGGAGCCAGGTGCTTCCTCCTGGTCTCCCATGCGCGTGCAGGGCCCAATCACTTGGGCCATTTCAATCCTTTTAAATTTGTTGAGACTTGATTTGTGGCCTAATATGTAGTCTATTCTAGCAAATGTTCCATATGCTGATGAGAAGAATGTGTATTCTCTAGCTATTGGGTGAAATATCCTGTGAATATCTGTTAGATCCGTTTGCTCAATAGTATGTTTCAACTATGATGTATCTTTATTGATTTTCTGTCTGAATGACCTGTCCATTGATGAGAGTGGGGTGTTGTCTTGGAGTCTATCTCCCCCTATAGGTCTAATAGTATTTGTTGTATATATCTGGATGGTCTTTTTGGAGTGCATATATATTTACAATTGTTATGTATACCTGCTGAATTGAACCTTTTATCAAAATATAATGTCTTTATCTCTTTTTACAGTTCTTTATTTAAAGGCTGCTTTATCAGGATAGCTACATCTTCTGGCTTTTGGTTTCCATTTGTCTGATATATCTTTTTCCAACACTTTACTTTCAGTCTGTGTGTTTCTTTGTGAAGGTTCTTGTAGGCAGAATATTGTGGGATCTTGGTTTTTTATCCATTCAGCCAACGAAGCCATATGGTGATGAATTTAATTCATTTACATGCAAGGCTAGTACTGATAGTTAAGAACTAAGACCTGTCAATTTGTTGATTGGATACTGATTCTACCTACTCTGTCAGTGAATTTGGTGATGACACGTGTTTCATGCTTATTTCTAATGCAGGACACCCTTCAGAATTTCTTGTAAGGTTGGTCAAAGTGGTGGTGAATTCTCTCAATTTTTGCTTTTCTGGAAAAATAATTTATTTCTCCTTCACTTTTAAAGGATGTCTTCTCTGGATATAGCATTCTTGTTTGGACGTTTTTTGTCTTGTTTTTCTTTTAAGACACAAGTATATGATCTTACTCTCTTCTGGTCTATATAGTTGCAGGATACAGGGGATCTGTCCCTTGCCCCACGCATTGCCAGGACTCTGACTAAGATGCTGATAGGAGTAGAATAGAGATGCACACCTTCCTTTTCACTGGGAGTATGGTGCTCTGTGCAGGTCTGGGAGGGGAGGAATGGAAAGTAATGTGGCTTCCCTGCTCCAAGCCTGGCAGTTGCTCAGACCCCAGTCAACCCTCCAGGCTGAAGTAAAAACCAATGGGTGACTGGGTGACTGTGGAATTCTCTCTCAGCTCAAACTGAGAGGTAGGGCATGTGGTGAGTTCTTACTACCCTGAGTTGGTAGGATGGCGGCTCACAGCTGGTAGCTGGCTGTGCCATGTGGCTGGCTGCAGCATTTTCTCTGTGTTCTCTTTTATCCCATGGAGTCTTTTTTTTTCTCTTCTTTGCTGAAAATTTCCCTCAGTCAGACCCATGGAGACATAATTCTTCCTTTGTTCTTTTCATAATCCAGGGCAGTTAAGTTAGTGTAGCTATACTCAAATCAGCCATCTTGGATCTCCCTTCCACAGATTTATTATAACAAATATACTGTAACACTTGTTTCTGTGCTGTCTGTGACGGCTTTAGCACCACAGTTGGAAAGCTGAGTCATTGTGAGAGATACTATCTGACTCTGAAGGGAAAATAGTTTAGTGACTTCTGATGTAGAGCTCAAATGGGGTGATTTTTAGGTAGGAAAACCCTTCTTCTACCACACTGAATTCTCTCATGTAAATGATGACTGCTTGCTCTTTAGGGACAACTATGTTGGTGGTTTGTGGGATGGGCCATTTGAGATCTGTGCTGTTATGTTGGTAGAAAGTTTCCTCTTTCCCATTGGACATTTTCCTGAAATGATAATAGATTAAACATCCCTTGAGTCCCTTTCTTGTTTAAGCTCTGGCTTTGGGAAAATGTATAGTACTGATAGTATGAAATGACAGCACAGTTCTGGAAGATTAGTTACCAATCTATATACACTTCTGTGCCCCAGAAAAATGCTGTACTGTATGAGAGGTTGCAGAAATGCAGTCCTTATCCAGGCTACACTATCATTTGAGTGTTGAGGAATCTGTTTTTCTAATAAAGAAATATCACAAGAACATTTTACAGAAAATAGATCCCAATTTCTGAGCAATCCTTCCCTCTATCACTACAAAGAGACAATTTCTAACATTTTACTAGTAGTTCTCATTATCTTCAATTTACCAAAGGGGCTGAAAGTGCTGAGCAAATATGTAAGAATATCCTTTAACAGGTTGATATATTTATAGCACTGTTGAGTTATTGAGGAATTCACAGCATCAGCTAAATTCTGCCCAATCCAATTGAGGCACAGTAGGCTCATTAAACTCACATTTCTCTAAATTAGAAAAATTCTGCTACCTAAATTACCAAAGGACAATTGGAAAGCTCACACATCAGCTACATTATGGCAAGCAATTCTAATGGAGACTCATCTCTGAAATGTGCCTAACTTTAGATGGACAGTACAAAAATACTATTGGAGATGGAGTAAGATTAAAGAGAAAAAAATAACTGATCAAAGTTACATGCTTATGTAATGCAGTTGAAATTTGAAAGTTTTGACTGTACTCCCAATATATGGTACTTTTAAAAGTTCATGGAGAAATAGAATTGAAGATAAGTTTATTTTAGTGCAAAAAAAGAAATCCATGTACAGTTTTCATAATACAGATTTTCCATGAACTTTCTGAAGAGTCCTTATTTGCGCCAAAATTAAGATTATATTTTAACTTCAGTTTCCATGAAGCTTTTTGAAGTTCCTTTGTATATCATAATTGAAATTCCAAAGTTGTTCAGATCAAGGTGCCAATTTTCAGAGGCCATATTCTAGAATGTGTTTTATGACTCTGGCATTATTCATGTAGTACGGGTATAAATATGTAGGTTTCTGTAATATAGGCAGATCTTTAGTGAGGGCAGTGTAAGAAAGAGATCTGGATTCAGAGAGAAGGTAGAATTGATAATGTGTAACTAGGCACTTAATTGAAAGTTAGGCAAGCTAGAACGCAATCTCTGCAATGTGTTGCTGTTCAACTTCTGGTTTGATATACCTACCTTCCCAGGATGCATCTGTTGCCTCTGGGACTTGGGCACATGCTCAGACTCCATTCTGATTGGATATCTGAATAGGGTACCACCCTTTTCCTTACAAACAGAGGGAGGAGGCAGGAGAGAGTTCCCTTTCCACCAGAATGCACTCAGACTGGCCAATTTGTGTATTGGTCTCAGAGGGACCTTGGTTTTCCTTTCTCTCTCATTTACAGGTAAGTGTTTGGTCCACTCATATTGGGCATTTCACAGTGTTGGGCAGCCCACACTCGCATGTGAATGTGTGTTTATTCCCTCACTGTTAAATAAATTCAGTTAGTATTTGCACACAATACTAGTCTCCACTTAGTGTTTCTATGTCAGGTGGACACAAGAACCTGGGTACCAGGATTTGAAATTAATGTGTTATTTTCCCACATCAGAATTGTGGTTAGCAAAGGTTATCAGGGAGGATGGAGTGGGAATTATTGTTTAATATGTACAGAGTTTCTTTTTAGGATGATTAAAATGTTCTAGAAAAGGATAATGATAATGGTTGCACAGCCCTGTATATACAATAAATGTCACTGAACTGTACATGTAAAAGTTGTTAGAATGCTAAATTTTATTGCATATGGTTATCACGGTTTTGAAAAAGAAACCTATTATTGTGCTGTGGATTTCTCCTCCCCAGGTAAGAAGTAGGGCTATGTTTTTCACTCCTCAAGCACAGTAACGGGCTATTAAAAAGAGTCATTTGAAGTCTGGATATTTACTTCCCATCCTTATGACTGAGGAAGGAAAATAATCTTTGAAAATAAGAAGGCATCTTACAGAAGAATAAATACTGTGAACTACAATGTAGATAAGCACATGTGAATCTTGTACATAACATGGGGCAAATGCAACTCTTGGACACTTACGATTGATGTGCAAATTCATGGTCACTTTAGAAAACCACTTGACAATACTAAACTTGAACACATGCATATTCAATAACCTAAAAAGTCCACTGTTAGGCATACATCTTACAGCACTGAATTTGTATGCACATCAAAAGACAAACACCGGAATATTTTATAGTAGCTTATTACAAGATTCCTCAAGTGGAGCCAACAAAAAAGCCAATTTATTGTCAAATAGATAAATTGTGGTATATATATATATGTATATATATACACACTGATCTATTATATAATTGTGAGATTAATTATTTCTATATTCAACATCATAGCTGAATATTTTTTCAAAATTATTTATCAAAAATACAGTTACAAAGGAGAATTTATTATGGACATTCATTGAACATTTCCTTATCATTCTTTTAATATCCAAAGCATCTATAAATTTTTCCTTTCTTTCATTCTCTATATAGATAACATAAACATTCTCTCTCTTTTTTGTAGTCAATTTGGCTGCAGATGTGTCAATTGCATTGATTTTAAAAAGGTCTAGATCTTTAATTTTTTTGATTTTTTTTCTGTTTTGGTTTGCTTTCAATTTCACTTATTTTTGTTATGATTTTATTATTTGTTTCCTCTTGATTTCTTTGGATTTGGTTTATTCTTCTTGTCCTGTATTGTGTTCTTAAGGCAGAATCCCATATGATTTACTTAAGACTTCCCTTTTTCTCCAATACAAACATTTATTGCAATGAATTTCCCTGTAAGCACTACTTTAGCTACATTTCACAAATTTTGATACATGATATCTTAATTTTTGATTTTTAAAAATATTTTCCAAATTTAATTGTGATTTCTTCCTTGACACTGTCATTTAAAACTATGTTGCTTAATTTCCTAATACTTGGAATGTTGCAAGTATCCTTTGCTTATTGATCTCTAGTTATATATTCCATGGGACCAGAAAAAAATATATCCATACGATGTCAATTATTTCAATATTTTGAGGTTTTGTTTATGGTGCTGGGTATTATGTATCTGGGTGAATATTCTGCTTACACTTGAAATGCATTTGCATTCTATTGTTTTTGGATGGAATATTCCAGATACTGATTAGGTTAAGTTATTGAAAAATGTATGTATAACCTTACCTATTTTCTGTATACTTCTTGTTTATTGAGAGTGGATCATTAAATTTCTTTTTTTTTTCTTTGACAGAGTTAGACAGTGAGAGAGAGACAGAGAGAAAGGCCTTCATTTTTCTGTTGGTTCACCCCCAAAATGGCCACTATGGACTGCGTGTTGCACCAATCCGAAGCCAGAGCCAGGTGCTTCCTCCTGGTCTCCCATGCGGGTGCAGGGCCCAAGCACTTGGGCCATCCTCCACTGCCTTCGCAGGCCACAGCAGAGAGCTGGACTGGAAGAGGAGCAACCAGGACAGAATCCTCTGCCCCAACTGGGACTAGAACCTGGGGTGCCAGTGCCGCAGGCGGAGGATTAGCCAAGTGAGCCATGGCGCCGGCCTAAATTTCCAAGTTTAATTGTAAATTTGTCTATTTTACTTTTAGCTCTCTCAGATTTTACTTCATATATTTTGAAGATCTTTTGTGAGATGATTACACATTTACCATTGTTTTGTCTTCTTGATGTTTTGATCTTTTGTTACTAGGTAGACTTTTTTGTTAATGTCCTTTTTAGTCCTTGTGATCGTTCTCCTTCTGAAATCTAATTCTTTAATAGTAAAGTAATCATACGAGCTCCTTTCAAATTATTTTTACATGCTATATCTCTTTTTATCATTTTAGTTCTAATTTATGCCTATATACTTAAAATGGTTTTCCTATGAATAGCATGTAATTTGATATCAATTTTTTATTTCTTTAATTTTTAAAAAATGTTTATTTATTTATTTGAATGTCAGAGCTACACAGAGAGGAGAGCCAGAGAGAGAGAGAGAGAGAGAGAGAGGTCCTCTATCCATTGGTTCATTCCACAAATGGCTGCAACAGCCAGAGCTGTGTCAATCCAAAGCCAGGAGCCAGGAGCTTCCTCTGGGTCTCCCATGAGGGCACAAGGGCCCAAGGCCTTGGGCCATCTTCCACTGCTTTCCCAGGCCATAACAGAGAGCTGGATTGGAAGTGGAGCAGCCGGATCTTGAACCGGCGCCCATATGGGATGCTGGCACTGCAGGCGGTGGCTTTACCCGCTACGCCACAGCACTGGCCCCGATCTCAACTTTTTAAGCCAACATTAAATTTCTCTATTTTTCTTGGTGTGCTTCCACAGTTTAAGATTAACATAATCTTCGAAAGGGATGAATTGAATTCAATCATCTTCTAATTGCCTGCTTGACAATGTGTATAAAATAGTAGAGACTGCAGTGTTCATTCATGTCTAGCAACAGCATGACTCTTCTCCTAGGACACTTCTGTCAGAAGTTGAGCTTGGTTTAGGTTTTGTTCTGTCATCATTACCTTCAGTGTATCACCAATTTCAAATTACTTTTGTGTTAGTTACTTTGTACTTAGATTGGGGGCTATAGTGGTAGTTGATCAATCCTCAGTATTTCTGTGCTATTTTCACTTCTTTTCTGTTAACCTGCAGCTTAGATGGGGTCTCTCTCTCTGTGTAATAAGAAGTCTCACTTCATTATTTCTGCAGTATTCTCTATCATCTCTATTCAGTGTAGTAGAGGATTTCCCAGAACAAGTATAGCAGGTGGTGAGAATAGTGGATGGTCCCTTTGAATGCTGCCTACTGGGAATGCTTTTAAGATTGAGAGAGAACAATTTTGTTCAGTTTAATTTTCATTTAATTCTAGTGAGCTTTCAAAAATTAAGACGTTAATCAAAATGTAAAATTATCTTTTGAGTAGTAGACTTTGAAAATCATTAGAACAAATTTAGCTTTATACTTAGTTATATTATTGCTTCTGTTTGCTAAGCTCTTTTAAGTGTGTGGAGAGGACAGGGAAAGCATTAGGACCATTCTTTTCCTTTGGTTTACATGCTGATGGTTTGTGCCATAGCTATTTACATAGCACTTCTAGAGTTACTCTTGGAAATTCAATAGGAAGTGTGGCTCTCCACAGTTACTGAGTTCTTTCAACATACTGAGGCACTATCCTAGAGTCACTAAGTGGATTTATTGCTGGTTACACTCTAGGGTTGCCTTTGAGTCCTAAACTCTCCCTTCCATGAGTTTCTCTCTTGGAGTAGGGTGTGACTTGCTCTTCTATGTTTAAGTTGCCATTTCCTGCTCTATTTTCTTAAGTTTATCTTTCATTAGTAGAAGTTGCTCTCTGCATATCTTCTTTTACTTCAATGTAAGTGATTTAGTCTACTTATTTTTTTCAATATATAACAATTATTACAGGGTAAAATATTACAGGTGCCAACAACTAAGGTAAGTTACAAAGGTGCCAGAAATCCTAGAAACTCCTGAGATTATAATTCCTAACTCTGTTTTTACAGATCTCAGAGGTGAATGTCAGTTGGCACAGGAAGCCAATAAAAATAGTTTTGGATTCTATTTGGAGCTGCTGAGGGTGGATTCAAAGGCCTGGGCAGCCTCTGTGGAGATTCTATCTCTGACATTAAAGATGCTGGCTCTTCTCCCAGGTCAGCCTCTGGGATCTCTGGGTAAAAATGTCACTACAATTTTACCTTGCTTTCCTAAGTATGCAGTTGTTTCTTTCTTTTACCTTTATTGATATTTTCATGTTTGTATTCTATAAATGTAGGCTTTTCTAGGTAAAAGCAAAATGTACACCAATTCTTACTGCTCCTATGAAATTTTGCTAGAGGATGAATGTGTAGCCCAGTGGTTAAGATACTGATTAAGATAACTGCATCCTGCACCAAGGTATCTGGGTTAGATACTGCTCTAGTTCTTAACTCCACCTTCCTGCTAATGCAGACCCTGGGAGGCAGACCTGATGGCTCAAGTAACTGGGTTCCTGCCACCTATGTGGGAGGCCTGGATTGACTTCCCAAATCCTAGCTTTGACCTGGTGCAGCCTTAGCCATTGAGGGCATCTGGGCAGTGAACCAACATATAGTAGCACATATTCTTTCTCTGCCTCTAAAGTAAATCTGTATTTTTTCAAAACAGAAATTCTGCTAAGTTATTTTGGTACTGGTTTTCCAGAAATCCAACCATGTATTTACTCATTCATTCATCAATTATTTTGAAAACATGTATTATGTGTGAAGTATTATTCTTTTTTTTATCAGTAAGATGGGCTGAAAAAAATCAGTTCAACAGAAAGCAGGACTCAAAAGGGAAAAAAGTATGGCACTTGATTTAGAGGAGATTACATAATCCTGAATGTTTCTTAGTGAAATACAAATTCAGTTTATGATTCTTAGATGAAATCTGAAATTGGGTTGATAGAATTTGACACAGAAATTCCAGAGTTGCTAAAAATCAGATCTGGGCTTTGCAGGGACTAATGTTAACAAAGGAAGTAAAATTTATATTTTAGAATGTGAATTTAATGATTTTAGCAGAATCTTATGTTTTTTGGATAATCTAGTGGGAACACTTCTGACTTTCAAAGCAAAGATGAACAGAACCAGGAAAGGTTGGGCAGGAAGTTTACCTTGGAGTTAGCTGAACTTGGCTCTCTTGCTTTACAGAGGCTAGAATCACACCCAGGAGGGATTGAGTCAGATTATAATTTAGCTCCTCCAGTTGTTCAGTCTGATATGCTTCGATGGGTAACTTCTTTTTGCTGCTGCACTTTAGAATGGTCAAGAGAGATTAAATTCAATACTGCCATCATTTCCCAAGTGTCCCCTTTGTGCCGGGTGTCAGATGAGGTACAAAGATACAAGACCTATTCCTTGCCATCATACAGTTCATAATCTGGTAGGGGAGACAGGCTTGTATGTGTCTAATTATGTGATGGGCTGAAAGATTTAAGTGTCACTAATGAGGAGAAGACAGAATGGAGAGATGAACTCTGCCATGGCAGGATCCTGAAGCAGTGAAGGTTTTTGAGACTGGATGTTAGAAAGTAAACAAGTTCCGAAATGGGGCTGCATGTTGCTTAGTTTCTCCCTGAAAAATGATGCCACACGGGCTTTGCAGTTCTCTGCAACTTGGCTGGCTCAGCTGAAAAGACTTATGTAGTCCTCATGGGCATGTGTTCAGTAATGAGCTTAGAGACCTGAGCCAAGTGGTTCTAACAATTGCTTCACACTGTCATCCATGCAATAATTAGAAGCTCTTGGCTTTTTCTGTCATGGCTAGGTCTTGAGCATCAAATAGATACTTTGAGCTTCTCCAAGGAAACCGTCACTGATGATAATAACAGATCTAGGACACGTAGAGCTATTTTTTTTTAACAAACTTGTGATATTTTATATTGATGATGCAGAAAAATTAATGAATCATTCTTCTATTAATAAGCATAGAATGGTATCCATGCTTTGCCTATAAACCCTATTTCCTATTTTTACTTGATATTTTGGCCTTTAACAAGTGTGAAGCAGAATTATTGCTATTGACTTCTAGTCTCCTTGTTGAACTCTGTTTTTTTTCTAGTTTTTTTTTTTTCCCTCTTAATTGAATCATACACAGAAGTTAGGGGTATGATATGAGGGAAACTGATACTTAGAAATAGCAGACTTTACAGTCCCTACTTTAACTATTTTATGTTTAAATTATTCCCAGGGGTGAGCATTTAGCCTAGCAGGTGAGATGTCCATGTTTTGCATTCGAGTATCTGGATTCAATTCCATCTCTGGGTCCTGACTCCAGCTTCCTGTCAAGGCAGATCCTGGGTGGTAGCAGTAATAGTTCAAGTAATTGGGTCCTTGCCACCATGGTAACCCAACTCTGGACACTGAAGACATTTGGGGAGTGAACTAACAGATGAGGGCTCCTGTCTCTATCTGGTTTTCTCTCTGTGTCACTCAAATAAATAAATCTTTACAAATTCATAAGTATTCCTAATGGTTTCCGTCTATGAACTAATACTCTAGTCTGACTCTGGCAAAAAAAAAATGACCTAAATGAAAGATCTCTGTGAGTGAGATCCCAGCAGAAAGAACGGGCCATCAAAGAAGGAGGTACCTTTCTCTGAAGGGAGGAGAGAACTTCCACTTTGACTATGGCCTTGTCTAATAAGATAGGAGTTGGTGAACTCAAAAGGCTCCCATAGCCTTGGCAGCTCATGACAAGAGCCTCGGGTGATTACTGACATCATAAATAAGAGTGTCAATGCACTTACAAATTTCCCTTATGCCAAAAAAGGACCCCAAATTACAGGAAAACCTTCTATTTACCTCTGCCCAATAGAAATCAGAGAATTTAAAAATGTCTTAGTCACATCAATAAAGCATAAAACAGTAAATGAAATTAATTTTAATATAGCTTAGCTCATTATATCCAAACTGGTATCATGAAATGTTGTGTATATGAAATTATCAATGAGACATTTTTCATCCCTTTTTAAAAAAATACCAGGTCTCTGAAATTTGATGTGAACTTACATTGACAGCACAGCTCAGTTCTGATGAACCACTTTTCTGGTACAGGCTCTCATAGTATGCGTCACACTGGAGATTTGTGTTTTGTAGGGGGCGGGTCCTAATGCCAAGCAGAAAGGTCAGGCAATCAATGGTAATGAGTGTCCTGTTATAGCTCTGCTTTCATTGTTCAACGGTTAATTCAGCCAGATGAGCGTGGCTGATTTTTTGCTGCCTGTCAACTGCTTTGTCATTCTAGGTTTGATTCTATCCATTTCTGTATTTAGCAATATTGGTTGCCCTAGAGTTTAGATGACCTGGGTCCAGTCATTTATGAATGAAATGGCTTCAATCAAATTATTTAACCTTCACCCTGCATCAGTTTTCTTGTCTGTAAAATAGAGCTTATAATAAAGTATAGTGCATCTCTTGCAGAGTTGCAGAGTTCTACTTGTAACATATGTAGAAATGTGTCTGGTACATATTAGGTGTTCAATTAGTTAGGATTGGTGTTATTACTTTCAGAGTGGAAGAGTTGTGCCACAAACAGACTCTTATGTTAATAGTGTTTGGTGGGTGTTACATTTGGCTTAGAGTTACTCCTAGGTAAGTTGTGATAAATGAAAAGTCTATTTGAAGATGAGCATTGCCCCCTTAAAAGTTGTTTGCAATGCTATCAGACAAAGTCTCTTTTGTATAGCAAATAGTTTATATTTCCCTTTAGTCTTCTGAAATATAATAAAGTATTTTTTAAAAAATCAACATAATGTTCTAATGTAATGGGAAAATACCAGGGAAGAAATTCACAATGAAACATGTATTTTAATATGCAAATGCATAGGACACACGTCTCTTAAAAGCATAATGAAGTAGTGAGATGACAGGACCCATTCTTAGAATCATTATGAGTGCATAGGTCCAAAGTGGGATTGATAAAGTTGATTACAGTTCCAGAAGTTAGTGGGGGCACTGTTAATGGTGTCATGATTTTTAAAATTAAGAACAGCAATAGGTAAATTTTCCAGCAAATAAATGTAACACCTTTCTTTATTTTACTTTGTTTCATCCATGCTAATTCAGTTTATGCTAAAATGATGCATGGGGCAATTTCTAATTGTGCAATTGTTCTTTGTACTGCATGTCACAGAGCATCCTGACCATGTCATCCATGCCCCATCTTCACCACTAAATGCCAAGATTATCTTCAGACTTTTAAGATCATGTAAAACACTTCCCATACATTTCCAAATGGGCCATTGTGGGCAGCACAACTCTGGTTGAAAACCACTGCTCCAGCATTGTCTTCTACCCTGAGGATGGCTCCCTTTTCTTTGGATATGCCAAGAGAAGACTGTACTTGGCCATTTTCTTGAACTGTGTTGGAAACAGTGGGCACCTAGTTGCGTTAGCTTGGAAAACAACAATTTTCTTGGGTATACTAAGAGAAATCGAATGTCTCCATTCTAGTGAAACCTCAGGATTACTTTTAAGACAGTTTGAGTGGCAGGGAGAAAGCCAGTCACTTTGCTGTGTAGCACTCAGGTGAATCAAGTCTTCCTTCTGGCTCAGGCAGACTTGCAACTCCAGGGTGAACGTGAGTAGGTGTCAAAAGTGAAGAGGCTATCATCTGTGCCAGACTGAGTTAGAGCAACACGGTTGCTCATGTATCCGATTCATCCCCCGGGAAAACATCTAATAGATTGTGCCGATATGAAGAGGTGGGAATTCTCGGCTTCTTACACAAGCAGCACGACATCAGTTATGAAATTTCAGTAAGAGAAACACACCCAGGCTGTGGAATTGTAGTAAGGGGATCAGAAGGGAGGAATGCGCCGTCCTGTTGCTCTTACTCCTTTATGACATCTAAAAATAACGTTGCCTTGTTCTCCTGCTGGGATGCCAGGGTTACTACTCAGGCTCAGAGGAACTTAGAAGTTCTCTCTTTGGGTTATAATCTTTGAGTTAATCCTTTGAATTTACCCAATGCACTGGTGCACCAGGGAGTGTGGATCTAGGCTACGTTGATGTGAGTTCATAGCTGTGCTACTTGCCACTGAGTTTTTCAGAAGGGGAGAAAACATTAAGCACAATTGACCAGATCAGCCACATTAGGAAAATCCCAATGCTGTGCTTCAAAATTAATTAGAAGAGCAGAGAAGTTATTAGCCACCGTATTAACTAAGGGAGACAATGGTTAGAATGGAAGCTCTAAAGGATTATGTAAAGGAAGAGCAGAGAGAATCTTTCAGAAAATTCGAAAGCATTGAGATTGTGCATGAAGTTAGAGACCAGCATAAACCTGAATTGTTTGGTCTGATTCCATATAGGTTATGTGTGTCAACCTGAAAGTATATTGACTGGCATTAAAAGGGGTTGTAGGCAATAAAAGAGATTAGGTCAGTGAATGGTAAGAAAAAAAATCGAAAACCATACTCGAGGGCTTGTGTTCTCATTTGTTAATAATAATGCTTCCCTTGAGAATAGTGAAGAATAACTAAGACTTTAAAGATGTTAAAATGCCTATTCATTATACAGTTTCCTTATACAATTATATTAAAAATCCATTTGGCATTTAAAATAATTTTTAAACATTGTTTTCTGACAGTGCCTGAGGTCATGGGATGTGCATGAGAAATACTTGGGGAGATTTCTTAAAATGCAAGTTCCTGGGATCAAGTTCAGACCCTGGAATCAGAAGCCTTAATAAGTGAGGCCTGGGCTTGGCCTTGTGGTATAGCAGGTTCAACTGCCTCTTGGGACACCCACATCCCATATTAGAGCGCAGGTATGAGTATCAGTTCCAACAGCTCCCTGCTAATACACCTTGGAAGGCAGCAGAAGATAGCCCAAGTATTTGGGTTCCTGCTACCCACATGGGAAACCCAGGGGGAGTTCCTGGTTCCTGGCTTCAGCTTGACCCAGCCCTGGGTAGTGAACCAGTGGACAGAATGTTTCTTTTTCTCTCTCTTTGTGGCTGTGCCTTTCAAATAAATAAAATAAATCTTTTAAAAAGTGACACCTGGAAATCTGTGTTTTCGGAAGTCCTAAAAATTCCTTGGGTGGTTCCAACAAGGCATCGTCTTTGGAAAGCATAAACAAACGTTTGGCCAAGGTTTAAGTCACCAGACTGGTATGCTCACATCTTGTGTCACAATGCCTGGGGTTGAATCCTCACTCTGCTTCAAATTCCAGCTTACTGCTAGTGTACACCCTGGGAGGAAGTAGGGGATGCTTCACAGAGTTAGGTCTCTGCCATCCGTGTGGGAGACCCAGGTTGAGTTCTGAATTCTCAGCTCTTTTCTGGTCCAGTTTCTGCTGTTCCAGCCATTTGAGGAATAAAGTAGCAGATAGGAGATTGATCTCTCTCTCTTGCTTTCTCTCTATCAAATAACATAAAATAAAACAAAACAAAAAATCATATTGGATAATGCTCTTACTAGAACTTAACAATCTTATTTTGCATGGAAAACTGGTACCATCTTTGAATATATTTCAACCAAGTAAAATTTAAAAGCCAAGGGTAATTTTTTGGAAAAATATATAAGGATTTTCTCCCACTTGACATTCTCCAGTGATATCTCAAAGCACTTAGAATACAATTCAAGTGCAAGCATTCTGGCCCAGAGCTACTTCTCTAATGTCTTTTACCATTCTTTTGCTTTTTAGTCCACAACTGATGCTTTCAAAAATATCTCATTTCATTTATATTTATTTTAAAGGCAAAAAGAGAAAGATTCCATTTTCTGGTTTACTCTTTTTTTTTTTTTTGACAGGCAGAGTGGACAGTGAGAGATAGAGACAGAGAGAAAGGTCTTCCTTTTGCTGTTGGTTCACCCTCCAATGGCTGCCGCAGCCGGTGCACCGCGCTGATCCGATGGCAGGAGCCAGGTACTTATCCTGGTCTCCCATGGGGTGCAGGGCCCAAGCACTTGGGCCATCCTCCACTGCACTCCCGGGCCACAGCAGAGAGCTGGCCTGGAAGAGGGGCAACCGGGACAGAATCTGGCGCCCCGACCGGGACTAGAACCCGGTGTGCCTGCGCCGCAAGGCGGAGGATTAGCCTAGTGAGCCACGGCGCCGGCCTGGTTTACTCTTCTAATACCTGCCACAGTCATGCCAAAGTTAGGAACCAGGAAACCAATTCAAATCTCCTACGGGGGTAACAGGATCCAATTGCTTGGTCATCACCTGGTACCACCCACGATGTGCAGTAGCAGGAAAAAGCTAGAGTTAGAATGGAACCAGGACTTGAACTCATGTATTTGGTATGGGATGCACATGTCCCAAAGTGTCTTAACTGCTGTGCCAAATACCCACCCCTATAATGAAATATCTTAAACTGGCTAATTTATGAACAACAGAAACTTATCATTGACAGTTCTGGAGGCTGAATAGTCCATGATGAAGGTTCCAACACAGTTGGTGTCTGGTGAGGGTGTGGTCTCTGCTTCAGTTTTGATGCCTTCTAGCTGTGGTCTCACGTGTGGAAGGGGTGAGCAAGCTCTCCCAGGTCTCTTTTGTGAAGGCACCAACTCCACTCCTGAGGGCAGAGCGCCCATCACTCCCAAAGACCCCATCTATAATACCATTACCTTAGGGGCTCATATTTTAATTTAGCTATTTTGTTGGGGGTGGGAGGGAGTGGGCACACTTTGACACTTGTTTTTCATGCATTTGGCCTTATTTTTCTGTTCCATGGCCAAGCCAAATTGGTTCTTTCCTTTCTTTCTGCTCTTTGTCTTCTTCCTCCCTAGTCCATAATTTTCTGAGATCTTTGTCTAGTTGGCCCCATTTGGTTCTCAGGTTAATGTCAGTTTCTTAAAAATCCTTCTGTAACCAATCTCTACTCTGTCAATCTCCAGCCCAGCACATCATTTAACTTTATATTTTTCATACATTTATGATTATCTGAAATTATCTTATTACTTGTATATTGCATAGCTCCCTCAACTAGAATGTTAAATATTACTTAAGTTCTGAGTCTAAAGCACCAATAACATAGTACACCATACTCTTGTGTACATATTTAAAAGTTTAGTGTAAAAAAGTAATTCATGGCCGGCGCCGTGGCTCAATAGGCTAATCCTCCACCTAGCGGCGCTGGCACACCGGGTTCTAGTCCCGGTCGGGGCGCCAGATTCTGTCCCGGTTGCCCCCCTTCCAGGCCAGCTCTCTGCTTGGGCCCTGCACCACATGGGAGATCAGGAGAAGCACCTGGCTCCTGCCTTTAGATCAGCGTGGTACGCCAGCTGCAGCGCGCTGGCCGCGGTGGCCATTGGAGGGTGAACCAATGGCAAAGGAAGACCTTTCTCTCTGTTTCTCTCTCTCACTGTCCACTCTGCCTGTCAAAAAAAAAAAAAAAAAAAAACTAATTCATAAAAGACCCTTGAAAGGACAGCTCCTCAGCTGTCTTACCATTTAGTAAGATGAATAAGGTTCATTTTGGAAAAATCCATCTAATATTTTGTATTAGAGACATTAATACTTTAGTGACTTGGAGAAGACACAATTAAATAAATTGAACCCAACAGTGACTTACATCTTTAGGGAATAACAACAAAGTTAGGATTTAGGGGACAGTTCCCTTTTGAAAAATTCTCATGCTGGAGAATGGTCACTTGAATGCAAATTGAGTACCACTATGAACAGAGGAGAAAAAGAGAACTTGACAAAAAGGAGGAATTGTATGTTGTGTCAAGGAGAACAATGAGTCAAAACAAAAAGAAAATGAAGAGATTAACTGACTTCTTTTTTTTTGTATTTTTAAAATTAGTCATTTTACTTAAAATAAAATTAATCCTTGATATCATAACATGGACACACATCAACCTGCTGCAAAATAAATGTATTGCTCTTTTTTGAAGTTGACAGAGAGCTCATGGAATACTCCAGAAACAGTGAACTAACATTCATATGCTATGCTTGGTTTTGCCTGTGATTTACTGGGTATTAAGTATTTTTAACAAACAACCCAGCTCAAACTTTCCTATGCTTGTATTGGCGTGGTAAAGACAAAGCTGCAATAAACAGACCTGCTACTCATGTTGCATGGGTTTTAAACATTTGGTTTAGAAATAGTGATACATATTTTCTCTGTGATTTCTTTAGGTAATTTGCAAAACAAATGAATTTAACTGAACCTTTTGATTGAACAGGTTTGTTTCTGACAGGTTAAAGTACAGATTCTAATAAGATGTGGTATTGAAATAAAGGAGATTTCCAGCTGTTATAAAGGACTAGGATTGACTTAAAAATGTCACTTGGTAGGAGTGCACTCTTTGGCCTGGTGGTTAAGCTGTTGCTTTGGACACTCACATCCTAGAGTACTTGGGTTCAGGTCCAGCTGTGGTGCACCCTGGGAATTAGTGGATAATAGCTCAAATGTTTGGGTCCGTGCAACCAGTGTGGGAGACCTGAATGGAGTTCTTGGCTCCTGGTTCAGCCTGGTTCAGCCTGGCTATTGTGGGCATTTTGCTATGTGAACCAGTGGATGGAAGACTTTTCTCTGTCTGTCTCTTTGTATGTCTCTGTTTTTCAAATAAAATTTAACAAATAAAACTTTAAAAGGAAAGAACATTTTGTTTTAACAGGTAAGCACCAACATGAGTGTGAACACACATGGATTTGATAAATATTGCTTTGTTTTTGTGATAACAAAAAAGATTAAAAACACATGTTTGAATGTTTGAAACTTTCACTAGATAATAGATTTTTTTAAAGTCTGAGATATTAACTTTCCAGAAACGAGTTCATTTTCCTTATTTTTATAATTCCTTTTAAAAAATTCATCAATTTTAAAATTAATAAATAAAAATTATATCAATTTTTGACATACAAAACAATATTTTGGTATATGTACACATTGTGGAATGGCCAGATTAAGCTAATATAGCTATTACTTTTTTTTTATGTATACTTTTAAATTCTACTCTCTCAGCAATTTTCAAGTATTTATTAAGTTGCTGTCAACTTTAGTCACATGTGTACAATAGATCCCCCGAATCTTTAGTCTCATAAGGGGAACTGTGACAGAAGCAAATTAAATCCTTGACCAATCTCATTAATGTGCTGGAGTGCTCAGCAACCACTGGGAGCACATTCTCTCCAAGGAATTACAGCGCTGTTGATGGTGATAATAAAGGGATGCCTCTTCTCAAACTTAAAGAAATGCCAGAAACTTTTCCAGTCTAGTAACTCTTTAAGTCACAGGAATATAAAGACTCTTCAGGTTAACCTCAATTACAACGATACCAAATAACTAAGTGCTTTCTAATTAATGTCGAAATCAAAATCAAGTTTTAAAGTTTTTACCAAGGCAGCATCAATTAAATAATGCTATTTAATTTTAATAGAATTTTAACGTTTAATATTATTAAAATTGGGTTTTGAATGTTAAAACTATAGAATGTTTACTTTGCTGAACTATCCTTCTAAGCTTACCTCTGCTTTCTTATTCAACATCTGAAGTCTTGAATTAATAGGTCAATATTTGACATGAGGATAAACAGGCTGGATAGGGAGAGCTGTCTTTTTTTTTTCTTTGAAAGAGTTACAGACAAAATGGGGAGAGGGTGAGAGAGGGAGAGAGAGGGAGAGAGATAGAGAGAGAATCTTTCATCTGCTGATTCACTCCCCAAACAGCAGCAACAAGTGGGGCTGGGCCAGGCCAAAGCCAAGAGCAAGGAACTTCTTCCACTCTCCCACATGTGTGTCAGGGACCCAAGTACTTGGGTCATCTTCTGCTGCTTTCCCAGGCCATTAGCAAGGAGTGGAATCAGAAGAGGAGCAGCTGGGACTCCAACTGGTGTCCATATGGGATACTGGCATTGTAGGCAGTAGCTGAACCTGCTGCGATGCTGGCCCCAAGGAGAGCTATTCATGTATGGAAAATTGTCTTAGCCCACTTGGGCTTCTATTAAAAATCTTATAGATTTGATAGCTTATAAACAGTAGAAAATTATTTCTCAGAGTTGTGGAGCCTGGGAAGTTCACGCAAGACACTGGCAGCTTCAGTGTCTGGTGAGATCTTGCTTCCTGGTTCACTGATTGTGCTTTCTTCATGTGTCTTCATCTGGTGGAAGGAGTGAAAAAAGCTCCCCAAGTGTGTTTTTTGAGGGCACTAATGCCATTCATGAGACTTCTGCCCTCATGACCTAACCTCCTCCCTAAAGGCCCTACCTTCTGACACCATCACCTTTCTGATGAAGATTTCAAAATGTGAATTTGTGGCAAACACGCACATTCTGGTCTTTGCAGCTACTATTGTATACTATTCATCATCTAATGGCTAAAACTACGAGGTATTTTAGTTCCATTTTCTTTTTGCTTTTGGTGTTTTGCCCTGCAATATTTAGTGACCATTTCTGAGCGCGCACGTGTGTGTGTGTGTTCTGAGTGAGTTTTGATCTAAAATATGCAAGTCAAAAAGAGCCCTCGCTACCAATTCCTTTATACTACAGAACCCATGCTTTACTGCTAAAGAATTTGATATTCAAAATGTCTGAGCTGGCTCTCTACTTTCAATATTTCTCTCTCCATCTACATACTCATTGAATTAAATTTTCTCTTTTCTAGGTATTTGCCTTAACCATAGAAAGACTCGTGTATACAAGAAGTCCACAGAAATTTTAGATGGAATAAAAATAATTAAATTGCAAAGCCTTCTTACACTCCATAAATGAAACAAAGCATTATCATCTGCCTTTTGAAGAATTAATTTTCACTGAACTATCAATAGTAATATTTTTGAAGACTTATTTATTTGAAAGACAGGGTGACAGAGAATGAGGAAGAGAGAATTAGAGGGAGAGATCTTCCATGTTCTGTTTCACTCCACAAATAACTGCAATACCTAAGTCTGGGCCAGGATGAAGCGAGGAGCCAGGAACTCCATTCTAGTCTCCCACATGGTATCAGAGACCCAAGTACTCAGGCTATTCTCAACTATCTTCCCAGGCACATTGGCAGGGAGCTGGATTGGAAGTGGAGCAACAGGGACTTCAACCTGCATTCCAGTGTGAGAAATGGCTTTGCAAAAAGTTGCTTAATCTGCATTGCCACAATGCCAACTCTACCATTAATAATGTTGAGATAGAAAAGTGAGTAACCCAGAGATGATTGAAGACACAGAGCATGTGGAATGAAGAGTGAAATTTCTTTAAAACCTTATATTTCATGAGAAAAATAAACATGGCTTTTGAATCATGGTCCATAGAATTTTCATTTTAAAAATAATGAATTTGTATTTTAAATGATATTCAAGCACAGTTGTCATTCCAAAAATATGCCCTTATGTTCTTCTGTATCTCTAATCTTTGCTAAGAGGCAGGCACTAATACATAGGTAACTGTCATTTGGTAGAACACTGGTATGCTTTGCTGAGATAAGAGTCAGAACAAGGCATCTTTGATCAGTGTCAGGCTTCAGAGGAAGCCGTCAGTGTAGAGTGCTCTGGTTTCTTCCCTAGACCACCAAACTGTAAGAAAAGCTGAGCCACATCTGTTTATGCATCTTGGAAGTCAAACATAAAATTTGCTGACTTTGCGGATTCCCACAGTCTTTATCCATGTGAATTCATGGTATTTCCCATAACTCCATTCTAGTAAGATCTTGGACTTCACTCTAGAACTTACCTACCATGGAAAAGTGGATGATAAACAAGAGTATATTGCAAAGAAGATGTTGGGTTTCTAATAATGTGAATTGTTTTGGCACATAAGCCTTCAAGAAAGCTTTGGGGAGTCATCATGAGAACTCCACCCAATTCATTGAAATTAGTATCTTATTGTTATTCTATTTACCCACTGGAATTATTTGAATTTTGCAACAAAAATACCTGAAGAAAACTTGTTTTTTTCACATTTAAAGAAGCCTAGGAAAGACGGTTTCCCACCTGATCCTGTTTAAAATTGATTTGTACATTTTCCGGATGTAAAATTTGAAGAATTAATGTGCATTATTTAGTTTATAATAACAACTGAACCATATTATGATATATTTTATCATTTGAAAATAATTAAGATAAATTCACTTTTTAACTAAACAATTGCATTTGGCAGATACTCCAAAAACTTTAAAAAATGATATTGTTGAAAATTTACTGAATCAGATACTGACATTCATTGTTCTATTTAATTCAGTTTGTTACTTAGCACTTTTTTAAAAGATTTATTTGCTTACTTGAAAGACAGTTACACAAGAGTGTCAATTTGTAAAGTCAACAACAGGAGTCACCGTGCACTTACTCCACATGTAGGATCTCTGTCCTTAATGTGCTGTACATTGTGATTTAAGGGTATAACTAGTACTCAAACAGTATTTTTCGCTTTGTGTTTCTATGTGGGTACAAACTGTTGAAATCTTTACTTAATATATACTAAACGGATTTTCTGTATATGAAGAGAATTGAAAATGAATCTTGATGTGAATGGAAGGGGAGAGGGAGTGGGAAAGGAGAGGGTTGCGGGTGGGAGGGAAGTTATGGGGGGGGGAAGCCATTGTAATCCATAAGCTGTACTTTGGAAATTTATATTCATTAAATAAAAGTTAAAAAAAAAAGAAAGACAGTTACAGAGAGGAGAGGCAGAGGCAGAGAGAGAAAGAGAGAGGGAGAGAGGGAGAGAGGGAGAGAGGGGGAGAGAGAGAGAGAGAGAGAGAGAGAGAGGACTTCCATCCACTGTTTCACTCCCCAAATGGCTGCAATGGCCAGAGCTGGGCCAAAGCGAAACCAGGAGCCTGGAGCTTCTTCTAGGTCTCCCATGTAGATGCAGAGGCCCAAGGACATGGGCCATCTTCTACTGGTTTCCGGGTATATTAGCAGAGAGCTGGATCAGAAATGGAGCAGCTGGGACTTGAACCTGTACCTATATGGGATGCTGGCACTATAGGTGGCGGCTTTACATGCTATGCCACAGCACCAGCCCCAGCACTTTTCATATGTCCATTTTAGATGTGTAGATATGTAGAGGCACACATATTCAACTGTTCAATAATTGTCAAGGGTAAGATGGAAGCCCAATACCCCTGTCTATTGCTTGGCATAAAACTAATGATCATCATGCTATGTTACCATTTAATCATTTGAGATATTTGGGTTAAGAGCATTAACTCTGGAGCAACCAATGTCCTTATTTGAATCCTGGCAGTAGGAGTTATCAGCTTTATGAACTTGGATATTTATATGACTTGTGTTTCTGTTTCATTATCCAAAATTGAAGATTAAAAATAATATCTGCCTCAAAAATTTGTTATTTTTATTAAGGGACATAGTGCCTCACTATTCCACCCTGTGACATTATTTTATAGACCATGCTAGCCTAGAGATTAAAAATAGATCCCAAAGTGGTACAAAAGACCTATTGCATTTATAATCATTATATTCTTGGTTTAACTGTTGTGAGCAACTCTGAGGTCTGTGACCTGTAATAATGTGTAATATTGTTAAGGTATAAATCTTAGTCATAGGAATAGAGAGGGTGGTGTGTGGGAGAAGTACTTAGCTACTCACCACTCAACTCAGCTTCATATTTTTCTTATCACTATGTCTGCAGTTCTTGCAAAATGATAAAATAATAATATTTTGGAGGGATTATGCATATATCTGTGAACCATGGCTCTAAAGCATGTTGGAAATGAAGAGAATTGCTGCAGGCTAAGAACTAGATGGATCTTAGCTAGAAAAATATGAGTTTGAGTAAATTAAATTGTAGCATATCAGATTCTGTGTCATTCAATTTCTGTTTTAGATGAGTCTATCATGAAATCCTTAGGGAACCAACATCAGACAACTATGAAACTTTTGGTAGATGCTCAAACCATACATTCTAATAACTTCATAAATGAATTTAGTCTTTGTCAAAGTCAGGGTCTGGGCAGGAAGAAGATGGTACACTCTGATAAGGCGATTGAGAAAAATGAATATAGGGATTATTTACAAAGGTGAAGATAGCTTTAAGGTGAATCAGGAAGCAATGATTCTGATTCCAAAGTCAAGCAAAAATGAGAAGTCATTACACTTCCTAGGTATGAAAAGTTTGAGTGGTGATCTGAAGCTGGGGAGTATAGCAGCTGTTCCATAGGATGGTGACCTTCAGAGAAGTGGTGCAGCCAACCTGTTTCAACTCTGCATAGATGGATCCAGAAAAATATGCACCCTTATACCTTATCTCATCATCTGATCTCCTGCTGGGGCCTGTGATTAGCTGAGCCTCACTTGAAGTCAAAGAGCAAGAAACTTCCTGATGGACCCAAAGATGTTCATCTGGATCTGGAGGGACCAAAGGAAAATATTCAACACAATTCTAAATTTAACAAGTTATTGAAATTTTCTTAGATATGTTTGGTTCATTCTTTAATCAAAATATTCATATGTCATAGACATTATTCTAGTAATTAGGAGATAGCAGTGTACAAAGACATGAACTGATAGCTTCATGAAGCTTACATTCTAGTTGAGACAATACCTGATTGCATTTTTTTGGTATAAGAATTAATTGGGGGCAGGCATTTGCTGCATCTGTAAAGATACTGTTTGGGATGCTTGAATCCCATATTAGAGTGTCTGAGTTCAAGTCCTGGCTCTGTTACCCATTCTGCCTTGCTACCAATGCACATCTTGTAAGGAAACAAGTGATGGCTGAAGTATGTTGGTCTCTGCCATGATGGGGAGATCTGGATTGAGTTTGTGCTCCTGAAATATGGTCTGGCCAAGTCCTGTCTATTACAGACATTTGGGGGAGTGAACTAGTGGATGGAAAATCTCTGTTTATCACTTTCTGCCTTTATCTCTTTGCTTTCGAAATAAAACGAAAATAAATAAATAATATCTAAAAAGTAAAAGAAATTAATGTCACTTCATAAGGACAAAATAATTCCAAAGTTGTATGTATCCAATAACAAAGACTCAAAATACATAAAACAAAATTTAATAGAACTACAGGGGAAAACAAACCAACTAATATTGAATATTATAATTAAAAAATATCTACATTAGTACTTGTTAGAAAAAAAAAAACAAATCCACAAGGCCACAGACTTGTCTAAAACAAGTGATGCAATGGGTATATGTGTGGTACCATACTTAATAGCATTTGAATACACATTCTTTACAAGCACAGAAAATTGACCAGATACTAGCTTTGTTAAATGGGGCTTAATGCATCTCAAAAGACTCATATCAGAAAAATCACAGTATCTTATCATTATGCTATCAAATTAATAATCAATAAAAAAGTTGATAAGAATACACTGAAAAACGGGAGTCAAAGAAATCATAATAAATATAGAAACACATCAGTAACTGAATGATACAATACTCGCTTTTGAAATATGGAGTTCAGACAAAAAAATCTTGCATCTGAAGAGAAGAAAGGCTGATACCAGCATCCATCCTAGGCAGTTAGAATAAGGACAGCAATGCAAATGTAAGGAAGTGGGAAATTACTTGTCATTATAGAACTGCTAATTAAGATTCCTAAGTCCTTGAGTTTTTAGGATAATTGAGGGAAAAAGACAAAATAGAATGGAATGAGCAGAATCTTAAGCAGTTCTGAAATGAGAGGTAATATAGATCCTTTAGCAAGTTAGAAAATCAGCATGTATTAGAGGCTTCACAGCAATCTTTGCTAACAGAAAATCCTTCAGCAAGCTTAACACTTCAGAAAAATAATTTTTTACTTTGTTGAACTATAAATTGTATCAACTAAATATCCCTCTACTATGGTGAAAGTGTCAGGGAGAAATAATGGAAGCATGTTTCTGACTTAAATCCATTCTCCTCACCAATACAGATATTATTTTGCTTTTCTACCTCCTGACATTATGGTCTTTGACCAAGTAAAACTGCTTTTGTCTGACACCAGGACTTTGTAGGCTAAAGTGATTGTTCTCAGTTTTGTATTTCATAGCACAGTATATGTTTTTCAAAAGTAAGAATTAACATAAGTATGTACATGTTATTTTACTAGAAAAGAGAATTAGTTCACTGAAAAAGGGATATTTTAATTTTAAAAAATGAAGAAAGAATAGTTAATATCCGTACACTGACAAGAAAACTTTGCCTTATCTTTTTCCTATAATTTGTCATTGCTTGCTGCCACCTTTATTTTGGAGGTACACCATTTGGCAAAGCTATGTTTGAGAAACACTGGGGAAGAAAGGTTGATGTAGGTCAACTAATGCTGAATTACTGTAAGGTAGTAACAACTAAAAATGGAAAGCTTCAGTACTTTCATTGAGATCAGCAGTGACTGCTCCATACATTCTTCTGTGTTTGATCTCATCCCATTCCACAGCTCAAATACCATATATATGCCAATTATTCTGAAGTTTATATCTTCATTCCAAACTTTTCTCCTGAACTCTAGACTTGAATAGCCCACTGACCTCTGGACTGGAATATCCCAGGTTTCCTGACCTCTGCACTTAGATGTCCATCTCAAATCTATTGTATACAAAGTCTTCTGCTGTTATATAGCTGAGGACTCTAATGCCTGCATCATATCCTCTCATTCCACCGTTGCTTCCTAATTCAGCTGTAGTGGACAGTTTTATGTTAATTCAAACTTACTTTGCCTTGACAGTAACACATTTCAAGTGGACACTGAATCTTTCTTCATTTGCCCTAGGATTTCTTCCAGTAAAACAGGAGCTTAATTATTCTGCGTTCTGGAGATTCCAAGGAGAGAATGATCTGAGGAACAACATTTAACTAGTAGTAACTTGGAGCTGGTTAGCATGCTGTCTCATTCCAGACAGGAAGTTCTAGGAGGCATTCGATATTGTCTGAGAAGTCACATAGGAATCAAACCCCATTGTCTAGCTTGGTCACCAGCTCCTCACTTTGGCTGCCTCAGATTTCCTACCACATAAATATCCATACACAAGACCTTGTTTCAGGCTCTCCTTTGGAAGGAACCCCAAGGAACATAAACTTGTGCCGCCTGAAGCCTTCCTCACTTCATTGGACAATTCCATCCTTTCCCACACTTAGATCACAGAAGCTGGTCATTCTCAAGTCACCTCATACTCAAACCTAATCTTTCAGCAGATCTTATTTGCTCCACCTTCAAAATATTTCACAAATCTATCACTTCTAGTAACCTTTACTGTGAACCATTAGTCTCAACCATGCCATAGCCTGGAACATTGATCCTCTTTCTATTTTTTATTTTGTTTAAGGAATATAACATCATGCATTTTATATATAAAAATTTGGGAACATAGTGATTCTTTCTGCTACCATCCCACCCATACTGTCACTTTTCTTCCTCCTTCCTCTTCCTTTCCCATTCTTATATTTTACAGAGACCAATTTTCAGTTAATTGTATACTCATAAGATGAACCCTAGGGACTGTCACTGTGGCATAGTGGGTAAGGGTGCCTCCTGCAGTGCCAGCATTCCATATGGTCACCGGTTAAAGCCCCAGCTGCTCCACTTTTGATCCAGCTCTCTGCTATGGCCTGGGAAAGCAGTGGAAGATAGCCCAAGTCCTTGGGCCCCTACACCCTGCATGGGAGACCCAGAAGAAGGTCCTGGCTCCTGGTTTTGGATTGGCTGAGCTCTGGTTGTTGCAGTCATTTGGGGAGTGAACCAAATGACTCTGTCTCTCTCTCTGCCTTTGCCTCTCTGTAACTCTGCCTTTCAGACAAATAAAAAAATTTTAAAAAATAGATTAACCCTATACTACGTAGAGGTTCATTGAACAATATGAAGAAAAAAAGAAAAAGAGAACAAAGACAAACAAACAAGAAAAACATTGCTCCTCAACAGTCAAGGCAAGGGCTATTCAAAATCATAGTATCTGAAGGTCTCAGTTTCACTTCTATAGATTACCTTTTAAGTACTCCATTAGTTACCAAAGGTCACAGGACCATGTGTTATTTGTCTTTTTGTGACTGGTTAATTTCACTGAGTATAATGGTTTCCAATTGCATCTATCTTGTTGCAAATGACAGGATTTTATTATTATTTTTTAATTGCTGTGTTGTATTCCATAGTGTATATATACCATAATTCTTTATCCAGTCTTCAGTTGATGGACATTTGGGTTGACTCCATATCTTAGGTGCTATAAATTGAGCTGAAGTGAACATGGAGGCACAGATCACTCTTTCATATGCTGATTTAATTTCCTTTGGATAAATTCTCAGGACCCAGATGGCTGGGTCATATGGTAGGTATATATTCAGCTCTCTGAGATATCTCCATACTGTCTTCCACAGGGGCTGCACCAGTTTACACTCTCACCAACAGTGGATTAGGGTACCCTTCTCCCTGTATCTTTACCAGCACATGTTGTCCATTGATTTCTGCATGGAAGCCATTCTAAAGAGGGTGAAGTGAAATGTCATTGTTGTTTTGATTTGCATTTCCCTGATGACTAGTGAGCATTTTTTAATGTGTCTATTATCAACTTGAATTTCCTTGCTTGAAAAATATCTGTTCAGGTCCTTTGCACATTTCTAGACTAGGTTATTTGTTTCATAGTTGTTGAGTTTCTTGAGATCTTTATAGATTCTGGATATTAATCATTTATTGGCTGCATGGTTTGCAAATATTTCTGTTGGTTGCCTCTTCACTTTGCTGAGTGTTTCTTCTGCAGTGCAGAACTTCTAAGTTTGATATAATTCCACTTTTTAATTTTGGCTTTGGTGTCCTGTACTTCTGGGTTCTTTTCCAAGAATTCTTTAGCTATGCCAATGTCTTGTAGGGTTTCCCCACTGTTCTCTAGTAATTTAATGATATTATGTCATAGACTAAAGTCTGTGATCCATTTTGAGTAGATTTCTGTGTAAGGAAGGGGTCTAGGTTCATATTTCTGTATGGGGAGATCCAGTTTTCTCAGCACCATTTGTTGAAGAGATTGTCTTGACTTCAGGGGGTCATTTTTGCTCATTTGTCAGAGATAAGTTGGTTGTAGATACATGGATTAATTTCTGGCGTTTCTATTCAGCTCTATTGATCTACAGGTCTGTTTTTGTGCTAGTACCAGGCTGTTTTGATTATAACTGCCCTGTAGCATATCTTGAGGTCTGGTATTGTGATGTTTCCAGCTTTGTTTTTATTGTTTAAAGTTGTTTTAGCTATTGAATCTGAAAATTTCTTTAGGTAGTATGGACATCTTGATAATGTCGATAAATCCATGAGCATGAAAGATTTTTATGTCTTCTTCCATTTATTTCTTTAAAGTTTTTAATTTTCACCATAGAGATCTTTGACATCCTTGGTTAAATTTATTGCAAGGTATTTAAATTTTTTGTAGCTACTGTGAATGGTATTGATCTTATAAGTTCTTTCTCAGTTATGGTATTTTCTGTGTATACAGAGGCTAAAACCCCACAAGACACATTGGGCAACTGCTTGTATTGTCAGTTATTGGAGCATTGAATTTGTTTTAAGGTCTTGGTCTTCTTGACCTAAATCACCTTTTAAATAATAAAAACAAACTTTTTCATAGAGGATAAGCTACCAGTTCCAATATGAGCATTAGCATTTCTCTCCAGTTTTATGCAGTTACTCTAGGCCATTCACATTGTTTTTTTGACAGGCAGAGTGGACAGTGAGAGAGAGAGACAGAGAGAAAGGTCTTCCTTTTCCGTTGGTTCACCCCACAATGGCCATTGCAGCTGGCGCACTGCGGCCGGCGCACCGCGCTGATCCGATGGCAGGAGCCAGGTGCTTCTCCTGGTCTCCCATGCGGGTACAGGGCCCAAGGTCTTGGGCCATCCTCTACTGCACTCCCGGGCCACAGCAGAGAGCTGGACTGGAAGAGGGGCAACCGGGACAGAATCCGGTACCCCAATGGGAACTGGAACCCGGTGTGCTGGTGCCGCAGGTGGAGGATTAGCCTGTTGAGCTACAGCGCTGGCCGGCCATTCACATTTAAAGTCTACACTCTTTAAGGTCATTTCTGATAAATTATCAGGCTAACTTTCAATAATCTGTTAAGGAATGTAATAGTCTCCCAAGCACATACAGTCTTAGACTGAAATTGTTATCATCCACTGGTTTTTAAATATTGCTCATACATTTAGGCTTATATCCTTAATTCAATCTGTACTGACAGCATGCAATATCTTTTTCCCCTTTCTCATTCACTGAAAATGCAATCATCATTCATTTCCACTCAAATATCTCTTCTCCCTAAAGTTTTTCCTGATACTTAATCATTGGACTCAATAGTCCTTCCTCCACGTTCCCACAGCACATCGCTTGGAAAGGAGTTGCTTCTGCCTTTGCCGTCATTGACTACATAGTTTGTGTTTATCTTCTGGTTAGAATCTCAGAGTATGCACTTGGGAACTTGACTTTCTCTATCTCCTTGATCTCTTTTCCCCAGTATCGTTAGTCATTTACCAAGAGGATGTCTGGGAATAAAATTTCTCATTTTAGAGCAGAGAAACAGAGCATGAGGCCAAAGTTAATGTAGCTTAAAGTGAAGAAAATTAATCTGTATAAAATATGTGAAAATTATTTTTAAAATGAAATGGATTCTGACTGACTGACTACTTTTCCAAACTAGTGAACAGTTCAGGTAGTGTTACATGGCAATGAAAAAAACTCATCTTATTCATTCTTAATGTGCTACCTACGGGCCTGGGAGAAGAAGAAAGGGCAAAATTGTATATCTTATTATCCCATAACTAAAATGCTTTTTTGTGATTGAAAGTGGCATGTTTGTATTTTCATGTTATGTCAAGCAACAAGTATAGAATGGAATGATTAAAAATTGCATACGGGGCTGCCACTTTATCCACTGTGGCATAGTGGGTAAAAGCCATATGGGCACCAGTTCAAGTTCTGGCTAGTCCACTTCTGATCCAACTCTCTGCTATGGCCTGGGAAAGCAGTAGAAGATGGCCCAAGTCCTTGGGCCCCTGCACCCATGTGGGGACCCAGAAGAATCTCCTGGCTCCTGGGTTTGGATCGGCTCAGCCCTGGCCATTGCGGCTATTTGGGGAGTGAACCAGCGAATGGAAGACCTCTCTCTTTCTCTTGCTCTACCTCTTTCTGTAACTCTGTCTTTCAAATAAATAAAATCAATATTTAATAAAAAGAATTGCATACCAAATTGGGATTTAATAAATGATCCTAGCAGATATTTCATATTCTCTCATATTGAATTTGCAGTTCCAATCTCTGTGTGATTAAATTTGATTTATATAGTTGTTGCAGATGACTATCATTAATTACTTTGTCCTATGAATTAAGCAGCAGTTTCTCAAAACTATATGCAACAATTTCAATTGAATTACACCTTATAAAACCTTACCAAAGGGACATTTGAATAATTTCTCCTTGCCCCAAATTCTGTAGAAATTTCTTGGATATTGAATTTCAAAAAGCAACCTGGATTCTTATTCTAAGCATTGTACTTATAATACAGTCCATTAAATGATTTTAAGTCACCTTATGGCATTTCCATTCATAATTGCTAGACTGAGCTGTTGTGTCCCTCCTCTCTTATACTGGGAAGATACAAATAAAATTAATTGCGGCATGAAGGAAATAAATTTTCCATGTGCCCATTTATTTACATTAATAAATGCGCAATTAAATGAAGGGGCAGATTACCCTAGAGGTATAGGCAAGTCAAAGACGGTCCCTATACCTGATTGAAACAGTGTTTCTCAAAACTAGGACTTCAAGGTAGGTAACTTATGGATTAAAGAACAGGAACACAGGTCCTTGTGTAGACCCTTCCCTCAGGTTAGAATCATACCTGGAAGTTTTTTTCCTGCTACTTGAATTTCTACTTAAACTTCAAGACCTGCACCAAATGTTGCCTCTTTGGCAAGTATTCCCTGAAACCTCCAATGGTTATTCATTCATCTGCATTGCATTCAAATGATCTTCTCCAATATTTTTTCCAACCAAACCATACAATGTCATTTCTGTCTACTCAGGGTCATCCCAGCTGCAGATGAATTTATTCCTGCTCAATATGAAGCATATCTCTTTATCTTCCTGAACCAGAAATCCCAATCCTAACGATTCTAAGCAACACATCCATCTAAGGGCTTGGTCTGTTACTCAAGGTCCCTTCACTCGGTCAATTCCATGAAGGTTTACCTTCTTGATCCTTCATCTCCTGGGGCTATCACTATGTCACTGTCTGAAATACTAGCATTTATCTCTCTTACTGACAAAAACTTCTCTCCCTTTAGATCTTACCCTTCTTGGTTTCTACCATATCTATTCTTCATCTTTGTCACCTGTATTAGTCAGCTTTTCATATCCATAACAGAATAACTAAGGAAAGTGACTTTATAAAAAAAGAGTTTTGTTTTAGGAGGTTCAAAGTACAAATAGCATGATATAGGTTTTTGCAAAACATCCCCCACATTGGATACGTCGTGGTGGGAGCATGTGTGTCTCTCTGTGGCCTTATAAAATCACTAAGGTACAATCTCGGACTGTACCTTAATGACCTTATCTCATGAGTCACTTCCCAAATTCTCATCTCCAAACATCACAGCCAGGTTAAGCTTCTACCCTCTTAGTACCATCAACTTAAGTCTGGAGTATGAATGCCTGTGAGTTGTAGGACACAGCTTTTGTCAAACCATTACTCTTCTCCTGGCTGCACTTCCTCAACCAATAAAAATCTTGCAGTCAGTTGCAACATCTCTTTTTCTGGTCCTTCCCTTTACATGTTTCCTCATCCTTGCTCTGTGTCTGATGAATTCACTTGGGAACCCACCTGCATACTGGCCGGCTTACCAAGACTGGCAGTAAATCACGGAGAAAATTTTCTAAGAAGTAATGCGCTTAGGCCTGACTGGGCCCCCAGTGAGTCAGCAATTACTGTATATATTTTTGGTTTTTCCCTTTCCTGTTATTTCCATCTTTCTAGCCTAGTTTAGGATGCCTTTCCTTCCCTAGAAAATATATTTTATGAGACTATAGAAATAATATTGATGTAATATATAATTTAATTCTTTTGTTATCCATTTTTAAAATGAAAATATATGAGAAAAGATTACATGACATGGGCAAAGTCTCTTGGGTGCCCCGGACTAGTACTGTCTTTTCCTCCTGGTAAATCAAAATGTTAAAATTTTGGCAACCTTCTCAAATACAAGGGCAGTTCAAGAACTTTAATAAAATGAGTTAAAAGATGTTTATTCTGGAATAAAAAAATTGGAAGTCTTTGTATATAAGCGTTTTTAAGAAGTTCATGGAAGATTATATTATGAAAAAATAATGCATGGTTATCAAAAATTATTTTGCTCCAACACAAACTTGTCTCAATTCCATGTTCTATAATCATTTTGTATCCTTGCATATATTTTATGTATATGTAAGTTCACATAAAAAGTACACATGAATGAAGTCATCCATCAGTATCTGTGGGGAATTTGTTCCAGCTTCCCTCAGGATACCAACGTCTGCAAAGGTTCAAGTCTCCTATACAAAATGACATAGCATTTGCTTATGACCTATTCAATCCTCCTAAATACTATAAATGATATTTGCACTACTCATTATACCTAGTACACTACAAATGCTATGTAAATATTGCATTACTTAAGCAATAATAAAAAGGGGGGAAAGTCTGTATGTATACCATACAGATGGAAACTTGTTATGCCTCACTACATTCTTGTACATCATTTAATGAATCTGGGGATGTACTGACTATGTTCCTTTTTACCTCATGTCATTTCCATAATAACATGCTGTACTCCAGAGATATGGAGCTGCTGATAGCTCTCGATGTACAGTGGGTTAATGACTCCCTGGGCTTCATGCCCTGCCTCCTCATCCTCCCTACCTCATCTATTCCCAAGAAAATTTGCACAATAGGCGTCACTGCTGAGCACGTTGCCTGCCATTTAAGAACCATTAAATAAATATGAAAATGTTATTTATTGTTAATTATTTTCACCATAGAGAACTCACGTTTTGTATCTTCAATCCTTCATCAGATAAAACATAAGCATGCTTTTCTTGATCAAGCAACTGCTCTTGAGGCTGTAGAGCATAGTAGTTAAGAATTTTCCAAAAGAATGTTAAGAAGTATGGAAAAATGCCAAGAGGTAATTTTGCACAATTTAGGTAGGAAGAGAAGAGAAAAGAAAGAGAAAGAGAAAGAGAAAGAGAAAGAGAAAGAGAAAGAGAAAGAGAAAGAGAAAGAGAAAGAGGCCGGCGCCACGGCTCAATAGGCTAATCCTCCACCTTGTGGCGCTGGCACACCGGGTTCTAGTCCCAGTCGGGGCACAGGATTCTGTCCCGGTTGCCCTTCTTCCAGGCCAGCTCTCTGCTGTGGCCAGGGAGTGCAGTAGAGGATGGCCCAAGTGCTTGGGCCCTGCACCCCATGGGAGACCAGGAGAAGCACTTGGCTCCTGCCTTCAGATCAGCGCGGTGCGCCGGCTGCAGCGCACCGGCCACGGCGGTCATTGGAGGGAACCAACAGCAACGGAAGACCTTTCTCTCTGTCTCTCTCTCTCACTGTCTACTCTGCCTGTCCAAAAAAAAAGAGGTTGAGAGTGAGAGAGAGTAAATCAGTACAATTCCGGTACATATTACATGACATCATTTAACTGAAATGAGATCCTAAATTAGGAGTATTTCTGAACCCCGAGTTAGTTAAGTCCCAGCTGTGTTTTCTTCCTGAATGTTCTGGTAGGATTTGAACTTTTTTTTTTTTTAATCAAATATAAGACTTTACTCTTCTGTTTCCCTATATCATTTATATCATTGGTACTTCACAAATCTCTTAAAGTGACCATGTATTTGGGAAATGAAATTATATTCCTGGGTTAGAAAGATTGCCATCATAACACTGGAATAGCTATTTGGGAAAAATCTTATAAGACAATTTGGTTGAAAGCAGAGCATCCAGTCTGTTTTCAAGTTACATTTACATAGGAGAATGTGGTTTTATTTTGGGAAGTGACTTGAGGAGGCTAATGACTTCCCTACATCCTTGCCATTCTTTTTTTTTTGGACAGGCAGAGTTAGTGAGAGAAAGAGGCAGAGAGAAAGGTCTTCCTTCCGTTGGTTCACCCCCCAAATGGCTGCCACAGCCGGTGCGCTGGGCCGATCTGAAGCCAGGTGCTTCCTCCTGGTCTCCCATGTGGGTGCAGGGACCCAAGCACCTGGGCCATCCTCCACTGCCTCCCCTGGCCCCAGCAGAGAGCTGGACTGGAAGAGGAGCAACTGGGACTAGAACCCGGTGCCCATATGGGATGCCACTGCTGCAGGTGGAGGATTAACCAAGTGAGCCACGGTGCCGGCCCCTTGCCATAGTAGAGCTTTATTGTCCAAAATCATGTAACAAAATCTACTCATCAGTTTAGTTACGTTGGTGTGTGTGTGCATGCACGCTTTACCCATCTTACTGAAAGCTTTTTTTTTTTTTTTTTAACCAAAACAGTAATTGAACCATCTAGAACAGGAAGAAAAATGCTAGGGGCATTGCAACCAAGGGAAAACATTGTTTTTACTTGTTTGTACTATATTCCATGAAACAGGAATCATGGGTGTATGTTTCTGTCCTCACACACACACACATGGTCTGCAGGAATAAGGGCTTACAATTTCAAATTCATTTCCTCAAGAGAAATCTGTAACTATGACTAATAGCCTTGTTAATAATAAAAGCCATGGATTGCTTTTAAGCAAATTACAGAGTAGAACACCTTTGCGACTTGTGTACAAGAATGTGAAGGTCAGGAGCAGCAGCTGTGACAGCGAAGCGGACATCCATAGACCTGATTCCTTAAGTTGTTGGTAACTCTGTGCTTCTGACGTGGTTTGCATTAACATCTCCTGAGATGAGAACTCATTTTAGGTCAATAACTCTCCTTACAGGTGAAACATGATCGCACTTGCAGATATGTCTGGCAGCAATAAACATTTCAACCAAAAGACAAAAACATGACTAACAGATAAAAATAGTGAAAACCTTCTTGAAGTGATTTCCTTTTGTTTTCTGGAAAGTAGTTTTTTGTACATGCATATACAAATATACATATGTTATTTGAACAAAAATGAACTTCAGCAACTTTCCTATTTATTAGATGTAATTTTCTTTAATCTTTGTAGTGCTAGATTTTTCTAAGGGACTACAACTTTAAGAGCTCTGATTTAATCTCTGTGTGTACACACATGGAATTCACAATATCTACATTGTCAAATAGGTATCTGCACTTTTAAAGCCTTGCCATATAATTTTTTCCGAAGAATAATTCTGATTGCCAGAATATTTGCTCTGGCTTCTTCAACAGACCATCTTTCAGAGTGTTCATAAGAGGTTTGTTTGGGGACTCATGTCTCTGCTGCTCCACTTCTGATCCAGCTTCTGCCAATAGCAAGGGAAGGCAGCAGAGGATGGCTCAAGTGTGTGGGCCCCTGCTGCCCACGTGGGAGTCCCAGATGGGGATCCTGGATACTGGCTTGTGGCCTGGCCCAGTCCTGGTTGTTGTGGCCATATGGGGACTCTCCAGATGAAACTCTCTCTCTCCTCTTCCTCTCTATTCCCCTCGCTCTGTAACTCAGACTTGCTTTTTGTTTTTGTTTTTGTTTTTGACAGGCAGAGTTAGACAGTGAGCGAGAGAGCAACAGAGAGAAAGGTCTTCCGTTGGTTCACCCCCCAGGTGGCTGCTACGACCAGCACGTTGCGGCTGGTGCACTGCCCTGATCTGAAGCCAGGAGCCAGGTGCTTCTCCTGGTCTCCCATGCGGGTTGCAGGGCCCTAGGACCTGGGCCATCCTCCACTGCCTTCCTAGGCCACAGCAGAGAGCTGGACTGGAAGAGGAGCAACCGGGACAGAATCCGGTGCCCCAACCGGGGCTAGAATCCAGGTTGCTGGTGCTGCAGGCGGAGGTTCAGCCTAGTGAGCCATGGTGCCAGCCTGTACTCAAACTTTCAAAATAAATCTTTAAAAAAGAAATTTTGTTTGTATAGACTCAACCTGATTTTTATCAATACTTTTTAAAAACCACATGGAATTAATTTATCAAATAAAGTTCTTTGCTGCTGTTGGAAGCAAACATTTTTGTTGTTAAATATAATATTTAACTCAAGTAGTTTTCTACATTGAATGGTGCCAGCGTTGGCAGGTGAGTTTATTTCACATTCTGCCCATCTTTAGGACATAGGAGTTTATGTGAGCTGAGCTTCATTAGCAGGAGAGGGTGAATGGTAAAATGAGTAGAACTAAAACTCACTTTTTAATATTTTTGTATTAAATATAATTCTTTTTTTTAAACTTTTATTTAATGAATATAAATTTCCAAAGTCCGGCTTATGGATTACAATGGCTTCCCCCCCATAACGTCCCTCCCACCCGCAACCCTCCCCTTTCCCACTCCCTCTACCCTTCCATTCACATGAGGATTCATTTTCGATTCTCTTTTATATACAGAAGATCAGTTTAGCATACATTAAGTAAAGATTTCAACAGTTTAATCCCACACAGAAACATAAAGTGAAAAATAATAGTTGATTTTTTAAATGATGATAAAATCAGATCAGACCTATTGTCATGTTTAATCCCAGTGAGAGTCAAGTTGGGAATTGATAATTTCTTCTCCTTCTTTTTTTTTTTTTTTTTTTTACAGAAGATCAGTTTAGTATACATTAAGTAAAGATTTCAACCGTTTGCACCCCCATAGAAACACAAAGTGAAATATACTGTTTGAGTACTCGTTATAGCATTAAGCCTCAATGTACAGCACATTAAGGACAGAGATCCTACATGAGGAGTAAGTGCACCGTGACTCCTGTTGTTGACTTTACAAATTGACACATGGAGTGTCACTTTGTGTTTCTATGGGGGTGCAAACGGTTGAAATCTTTACTTAATGTATACTAAACTGATCTTCTGTAAAAAAAAAAAAAATGATCAATTCCCAACTTGACTCTCACTGGGATTAAACATGACAATAGGTCTGATCTGATTTCATCATCATTTAAAAAAAATCATCTATTATTTTTCACTTTATGTTTCTGTGTGGGAGCAAACTGTTGAAATCCTTACTTGATGTATACTAAGCTGATCTTCTGTATATTAAGATAATCGAAAATGAATCTTGATGTGAATGGAAGGGGAGAGGGAGTGGGAAAGGGGAGGGTTGTGGGTGGGAGGGACGGTATGGGGGGAAGCCATTGTAATCTGTCGCTCCCCCTCTTCGTGGAGGAACGACACTGAACCCTGCGCTGTTCTTTCGTCTGCTCGGCCCTCCCCGGGTTTGCTGCTGGTTCTTCCCGGGTTGGCTACTATCCCTTCCACCTCCGTGGAAGGGCAGTTCCCCCTGGCCGCATTCCCCACTTCCGCAGGGGAGCGGCACACCGCCGGCCGGCTTTCTCGGGGGCTGCACGGGTTCCCTTAGATGTTCCCCATAGATGTTCCCGGTGCATGCCGTTTCTCTCCTCCTTTATAGTCCTCCTCCACCAATCCCAACTCTGCTACCCACATGCCGAGTACGCTGCTCTCCTCCAATCAGGAGCAGGTCCCACAGTTTATTGGTTGAACTGGAGGCAGCTGTGTAGAAGCTGTTTCCCTTCTCAGCGCCATATTGTGGGAAAGCAGATGCATAGAATAAGTCTTAATTCCAGTAACTTAGTCTAGTCTGAGTTGCTCCCAGTTGCTCCCCACAGTAATCCATAAGTCGCACTTTGGAAATTTATATTCATTAAATAAAAGATAAAAAAAATTGACACTCCTGTTTATGGCATCAGTAATTTCCCTATGCACCAGTCATGAGTTTCCAAGGCTATGGAAGCCCCTTGAGTTCTCCAACTCTTATCTTGTTTAGACAAGGTCATAGTCAAAGTGGAGGTTCTCTCCTCCCTTCAGAGAAAGGTACCTCCTTCTTTGAAGACCTGTTCTTTCCACTGGGATCTCACTCACAGAGATCTTTCATTTAGGGTTTGTTTTTTTTTTTTTTTTTTTTTTTTTTTTGCAGAGTGTCTTGGCTTTCCATGCCTGAAATACTCTCATGGGCTTTTCAGCCAGATCGGAATGCCTTTAGGGCTGATTCTGAGGCCAGAGTGCTGTTTAGGACATCCACCATCCTATGAGTCTGCTGAGTGTCTCGCTTCCCATGTTGGATCACTCTCCCCTTTATTAATTCTATCGGTTAGTATTAGCAGGTACTAGACTTGTTTATGTGCTTCCTTTGACTCTTAGTCCTTTCATTATGATCAATTGTGAACTGAAATTGATCACTTGGACTAGTGAGATGGCATTGGTACATGCCACCTTGATGGGATTGAATTGGAGTCCCCTGGTATGTTTCTAACTCTACCATTTGGGGCAAGTCAGCTTGAGCATGTCCCAAATTATACATCTCTTCCCTCTCTTATTCCTACTCTTATGTTTAACAGGGATCACATTTCAGTTAAATTTCAACACTTAAGAATAACTGTGTATTAATTACAGAATTAAACCAGTCATATTAAGTAGAACAGACAAAAAAAACTACTAAGAGGAATAATGTATTAAGTTGTTCATTAACAGTCAGGGCTATGCTGATCAAGTCACTGTTTCTCATAGTGTCCATTTCACTTCAACAGGTTTCCTTTTTGGTGTTCAGTCAGTTGAAACTGATCAGGAAGAACATATGGTATTTGTCCCTTTGGGACTGGCTTATTTCACTCAGCATGATGTGTTCCAGATTCCTCCATTTTGTTGCAAATGACTGGATTTCATTGTTTTTTACTGCGGTATAGTATTCTAAAGAGTACATATCCCATAATTTCTTTATCTAGTCTACCGTTGATGGGCATTTAGGTTGGTTCCAGGTCTTGGCTATTGTGAATTGAGCTGCAATTAACATTAGGGTGCAGACCGCTTTTCCGTTTGCCTTTTTAAATTCCTTTGGGTAAATTCCAAGGAGTGGGATGGCTGGGTTGAACGGTAGGGTTATCTTCATGTTTCTGAGGAATCTCCAGACTGACTTCCATAGTGGCTTGACCAGTTTGCATTCCCACCAACAGTGGGTTAGTGTCCCTTTTTCCCCACATCCTCGCCAGCATCTGTTGTTGGTAGATTTCTGAATGTGAGCCATTCTAACTGGGGTGAGGTGAAACCTCATTGTGGTTTTGATTTGCATTTCCCTGATTGCTAGTGACCTTGAACATTTTTTCATGTGTTTGTTGGCAATTTGGATTTCCTCTTTTGAAAAATGTCTGTTGAGGTCCTTGGCCCATCTCTTAAGTGGGTTGTTTGATTTGTTTTTGTGGAGTTTCTTGATCTCTTTCTGGTTATTAACCCTTTATCTGTTGCATAGTGTGCAAATATTTTTTCCCATTCTGTCGGTTGTCTCTTCACTCTCCTGACTGTTTCTTTTGCAGTACAGAAACTTCTCAATTTGATGCAATCCCAATAGTTAATTTTGGCTTTGACTGCCTGTGCCTCCCGGGTCTTTTCCAGAAATTCTTTGCCTGTGCCAATATCATGAAGGGTTTCTCCAATGTTCTCTAATAACTTGATGGTGTCAGGTCGTAGATTTAGGTCTTTCATCCATGTTGAGTGGATTTTTGTGTAAGGTGTAAGGTAGGGGTCTTGCTTCATGCTTCTGCACATGGAAATCCAGTTTTCCCAGCACCATTTATTGAATAGACTGTCCTTGCTCCAGGAATTGGTTTTAGATCCTTGATCAAATATAAGTTGGCTGTAGATGTTTGGGTTGATTTCTGGTGTTTCTATTCTGTTCCATTGGTCTATCCATCTGTTTGTGTACCAGTACCATGCTGTTTTGATTACAACTGCCCTGTAGTATGTCCTGAAATCTGGTATTGTGATGCCTCCAGCTTTGTTTTTGTTGTACAAGATTGCTTTAGCTATTCGAGGTCTCTTGTGCCTCCATATAAATTTCAGCATCATTTTTTCCAGATCTGAGAAGAAGGTCTTCGGTATCTTGATTGGTATTGCATTGAATTTATAAATTGCTTTTGGGAGAATGGACATTTTGATGATATTGATTCTTCCAATCCATGAGCATAGAAGATTTTTCCATTTTTTGGTATCCTCTTCTATTTCTTTCTTTAAGGTTTTTTAATTTTCATCGTAGAGATCTTTTACGTGCTTGGTTAAGTTTATTCCAAGGTATTTGATTGTTTTTGTAGCTATTGTGAATGGGATTGATCTTAGAAGTTCTTCCTCAGCCATGGTATTGTCTGTGTATACAAAGGCTGTTGATTTTTGTGCATTGATTTTATACCCTGCTACTTTGCCAAAATCTTCTATGAGTTCCAATAGTCTCTTAGTAGAGTTCTTCGGGTCCCCTAAATGAAGAATCATATCATCTGCAAAGAGGGATAGTTTGATTTCTTCCTTCCCAATTTGTATCCCTTTAATTTCTTTTTCTTGCCTAATAGCTCTGGCTAGAACCTCCAGAACTATATTGAATAGCAGTGGTGAGAATGTGCATCCCTGTCTGGTACAAGATCTCAGTGGAAATGCTTCGAACTTTTCCCCATTCAATAGGATTTTGGCCGTGGGTTTTTCATAGATTGCTTTGATTGTATTGAGGAATGTGCCTTCCAAACCCAGTTTGCTTAGAGTTTTCATCATGAACGGGTGTTGTATTTTATCAAATGCTTTCTCGGCATCTATTGAGATAATCATATGGTTTTTCTTCTTCAGTCTGTTAAAGTGGTGTATCACATTGATTGTTTTGTGAACATTAAACCATCCCTGCATGCCAGGGATAAATCCCACTTGGTCTGGGTGGATGATCTTTCTGATGTGTTGTTGCATTCTATTGGCCAGAATTTTATTGAGGATTTTTGCATCTATGTTCATCAGGGATATTGGTCTGTAATTCTCTTTCAGTGCTGCATCTTTTCCCGGCTTAGGAATTAAGGTGATGCTGGCTTCATAGAAAGAATTTGGGAGGACTCCCTCTTTTTCGATTGTTCTGAATAGTTTGAGAAAAATTGGAGTCAGTTCTTCTTTAAATGTCTGGTAGAATTCAGCAGTGAATCCATCTGGTCCTGGGCTTTTCTTTGCTGGGAGGGCCTTTATTACTATTTCAATTTCTGTCTCAGTTATGGGTCTGTTTAGGTTTTCGATGTCTTCCTGGTTCAATTTAGGTAGGTTGCATGTGTCCAGGAATCTATCCATTTCTGATAGGTTTCTCTGTTTGCTGGCATACAAGTCCTTGCAGTAATTTCTGATGAGTTTTTATTTCTGTGGTGTCTGTTGTTACGTTTCCTTTTTCATCTCTGATTTTATTGATTTGGGTCTTTTCTCTTCCTTTTTTAGTTAGTTGGGCCAATGGGGTATCAATTTTGTTTATTTTTTCAAAAAACCAGCTCCTCGTTTGGCTGATTTTTTGTAATGTTTTTTTTTTTTTTGATTCAATGCTATTGATTTCTTCTCTGATTTTAATTATTTCTCTTCTCCTACTAGATTTGGGTCTGGTTTGCTGTAGGTTTTCTAGATCCTTGAGGTGAATTAAAAGCTCATCTATTTGGTGCCTTTCCAATTTCTTGATGTAGGTGCCTATTGATATAAACTTTCCTCTTAACACTGTTTTTGCTGCGTCCCATATGTTTTGGTATGTTGTGCTGTTATCCTCATTTACTTCCAGAAAATTTTTGATTTCTCTTTTAATTTCTTCTATGACCCGTTGTTCATTCAGGAACATGTTGTTCAATCTCCATGTGTTTGTGTATGCTCTAGAAATTCCTGAGTTGCTAATTTCCAACTTCATTCCTTTTTGGTCTGAGAAGCTGCATCGTATGATTCTAATTCTTTGAATTTGCTGAGACTCGCTTTATGGCCTAGTATGTGGTCAATCCTAGAGTAGGTTCCATGTACTGCTGAGAAGAATGTAAAATCTTTAGCTGAAGGATTGAAAGTTCTGTAGATATCTGTTAGATCTATTTGGGCTATAGTGTCATTTAAATCTACTATCTCCTTGTTGATCTTCTGTCCTGTTGATCTGTCTATTTCTGAGAGTGGAGTATTGAAGTCCCCCAGTACTATTGTATTGGGGTCTAAGTCTCCCTTTAAGTCCGTTAACAAATCTTTTAGATAAACTGGTGCACTGTAGTTAGGTGCATATACATTGATAATTGTTATATCTTCCTGTTGAATTGATCCCTTAATCATTATATAGTGTCCCTCTTTGTCTCTCTTAACAGTTTTTGTGGTAAAGTTTATGTTGTCCGATATTAAGATGGCTACGCCCGCTCTTTTTTCATTTCTGTTGGCATGGTATATCAATTTCCAGCCTTTGACTTTCAGTCTGTATGGAACTTTGTTGGAAAGATGTGTTTCTTGTAAGCAGCAAATAGATGGGTTTTGTTCCTTAACCCAATCAGCCAATCGGTGTCTTTTAACTGGACAGTTCAGGCCATTCACGTTCAATGTGACTAATGATAAGTGGTAACTTTGCCCTGCCATTTGCCAAAGATAAGTTCTAATATATGCTTTGAATTCCCTGTGATCTTTTGCTGTGAGGTTTCCTTCCTTTACCTTCTTTCATATTGATGACCGTGTTTCTGTGTTTCTGTGTGTAACACATCTTTAAGCATCTTTTGTATGGCTGGAAGAGTGGCAACAAATTCTTTCAATTTCTCTTTGCTATGAAAGGTCTTTATTTCACCTTCATTCACAAATGATAGCTTTGCAGGATATAATATTCTGGGCTGGCAGTTGTTCTCTCTTAGTACCTGGGCTATATCTCACCATTCCCTCCTAGCTTGTAGAGTTTCTGATGAGAAGTCAGCTGTGAGTCTGATTGGAGATCCTCTGAGAGTAATCTGACATTTCTCTCTTGCACATTTGAGGATCTTTTTTTTATGTTTCACTGTGGAGAGTTTAATTATAACGTGTTGTGTTGAGGATCTCTTTTGGTCATGCTTATTAGGGGTTCTGTGAGCTTCCTGTACTAGGATGTCTCTGTCCTTCTCCAAACCTGGGAAATTTTCTGCTAATATCTCACTAAAAAGGCCTTCTAATCCTTTCTCCCTCTCCATGCCTTCAGGAACTCCTAGAACCCGAATGTTGGGTTTTTTAATGAAGATTCCCGACAATATGTTTTAGATTTCTAATTTCCTCTTCTTTTCTTTGGTCTGACTGTATCCTTTCCTGTTCTCTGTCTTCTACGTCTGATATTCTCTCTTCTGCTTCACCCATTCTGTTTGTAAGGCTCTCTATTGTGTTTTTCATTTGATCTATTGAATTCTTCACTTCATTATTATTTCTCGTCACTATCACAGTTTCCTGTTGTACTAGTTGTTTCGTTTCATTTTGATTCCTCCTTAATATTTCATTTTCACGAGAGAGATTTTCTATCTTGTCCATTAAGGATTTGTGTAGTTCCAGAATTTGTTTTTGAGAACTTCTTAATGTTCTTATCAGTTTTTTGAGATCTGCTTCTTGCATTTCTTCTATCTCATCATCTTCATAATCTTGAATTGGGGTGTCTACTTCATTTGGGGGCGTCATGATGACTTTCTTGTTTTTATTACCTCGGTTTTTACGTTTGTTATTTGGCATATTGGAGATATTTGGTTTCTTCACTGTGGTGCTTTTTCTTGTTATACTATGACTCTAGATTAAGTGGACTGTCTGTTTTTGATGGAGCCCTAGAGGCTTGAGATGGGTGTGGCCTGAGAGCTCTGTTTAGTGTGCCAAAGGTGACACTCCCTGGTTAGGCATGGTAGATCTCTCTCTCTCTCTCTCTTTTTTTGATTCAAAAGGGAAGTAATTCTGCACAGCTGAACGAAGTTGGAGGTAGTTAGCAGGCAAATGATATACCCACAGGAGCCAGAGATCGGAAGCTCTTTCCCATTGACCACACAGGGAGTCTGTTCTGCCATCAGAGTGGGCTCAAAATCTCCTTCAGTCTCCCACTGGGTTGCCAAAGTTACAGAATTGTAGCGTCTCTGAAGAGTACTCACGTGAATTCCGTGAGTTCTCTCCCCCACCGCCTCTTTTTTCACAGTCTCAGTTCAGTAGCACCACAAATTTACTAGGTCCTAATCTCCTGTTAATTCACCCCGCCCAGAGTCAGGTTTTTCTGCTAGGCTCAGGGCCGGTGCAGACCTGAGGTCGCTCTGCTTATGACGTATGTCCAAGATGGCGCCTGCTCTTTGTCTTGCTCGCCCTTGAGAGGTGAGCGGAGAGAGAGAAATCCGTGTCCGTACCAGTCGCCTTTTTTTTTCTCTCTCTCTCTCTTCCAGTTAGCCTGGTGAACTTTTCCCCCCCGGGGGTCGTTCCCTCTAGTCTCCTCTCTCCGCTTGCCTGCCGGGGTCTCGGGCTATTGAGGTTCGGCTCACCTCGCGTTCCAGCGCTGGTGTGTTGAGTCTGCCGCTGGTGTCCCGAACTGTGGGCTCCCACGCTCTCCACGCAGGTCCGCTGTGAATCACACGTTCCGGAAGAGTTTCTTCTGCTGTTTCCTCCCCTACTCTTCCTTGAACCTGCAGTATCTCCACTTTTATTAAACTGTCTCTTCCCGGACTATCAGTGTGCTCCCTTCCTATTCCGCCATCTTGCCTCCTCTCTCAATATAATTCTAATCTTAATGTGCAACTGGATAATATATTCTTAAAGGACTGATAGGTATTGGGACAATAGACTTTAAAGTTCTCAATTGCTCTTTTTTTTACCCCAGACACCTTTTATTTAAGGAATACAAGCTTCACACATTTAATAATTGCAGCTTTAGAAACATGGTGATACTTCCCACTGTACCCACCCTCCAAACCCTCTTCCTCCTCCCTCTCCTATTCCCATTTTTATTTTTTTTACTAAGATCTATTTTCAATTAACTTTATACACATGTGATTAACTCTATACTAAGTAAAGAGTTCAACAAATAGAATGGAAAAAAAAAACTGTCCCTCAACAGTCGAGACAAGGGCTGTTCAATTCATTGCTTCTCAGTGTCACTTTCACTTTTACCGATTGCCTTTTAGGTGCTCTATTAGTTATCACAGGTCAGGGAAAGCATATGGTATTCATCCCTTTGGGATGGGCTTATATTACTAAGAATGATATTATCCAGTTTAATCCATTCTGTTGCAAACATCCAGATTTCATTTTTTAATCGCTGTGTAGTATTCCCTGGTGTATATTTCCCACAATTTCTTCATCCAATCCTCAGTTGATGGGCATTTGGGTTGATTCCATTTCTTGGCTATTGTGAATTAAGCTACAATAAAAATAAGTGCAAAGATAACTCTTTCATATGCTGATTTCATTTCCCATGGGAAAACTCCCAGGAGTGGGATGGCTGGATCATATGGAAGGTCTATATTCAGATTCCTAGGTATCTCAAAACTGCATTCCATTAGTGATTTTACCAGTTTACATTCCCACCATCAGTGGATTAGGGTACCTTTTCCCCCCATCCTTACCTGCATCTGTTGTTTGTTGATATCTGTATGAAAGCAATTCTAACTGTGGTGAGGTGAAATCTCATTGTGGTTTTGATTTGGATTTCCTTGAACATTTTTTCATGTCTGTTGGCCATTTGGATTTACTCTTTTGAACTTTGCCCGTGGAAGTACTTTGCCCATTTCTTCATTGAGTTGTTTGTTTTGTTGTGGAATTTCTTGTTCTTTTTGAATATTCTGGTTATTAATCCTTTATCAGTTGCATTGTTTGCATATATTTTCTCCCATTCTGCTGGTTGCCTCTTCACTTTGCTGAGTGTTTCTTTTGCAGTACAAAAGCTTCTCAATTTGATGTAATCCCACTTGTTAATTTTGGCTTTGATTGACTGTGTCTCTGGAGGCTTTTCCAAGAACTCCTGCATATGCCAATATCTTGCAGTGTTCCCTCAATGTTCTCTAATAATTTTATGGTATAACGTCATAGATTTAAGTCTTTGATCTGTTTTGAGTGAATTTTTGTGTAAGGTGTAAGGTAGGGCTTTTGCTTCATACTTCTGCATGTGAAGATTCACTTTTCCCAGCACCATTTGTTGAAGAGACTGTCTGCTCCAGGGGTTTATTTTAGCTCCTTTGTCAAAGATAAGTTGGTTGTAAATGACTGAGTTGATTTCTGGCATTTCTATTCTGTTCCATTGGTCTATCCATCTGTTTTTGTACCATTACCAGGCTGTTTCAATTATAACTGCCTTAGTATGTCTTGAAATCTGTGATGCCCCCAGCTTTGTTCTTCTTGTATAAGATTGCTTCAGCTATTTGAGGGTCTCCTGTGTTTCCATATGAATTTTAGCATCATTTTTTTCTATATATGAGAAAACTGTCCTTGGTATTTTGATTGACTCTGTAAATTGCTTTTGGTAGTATAGATATTTTGATGATATTGATTCTTCCAATCCATGAGCATGGAAAATTTTTCCATTTTTTTGTATCTTCTATTTTTCTTTAATGTTTTGTAATTCTCATTATAGAGATCTTTGATATCCTTGGTTAAATTTAGTTCAAGGTATTTTTTTTTTTTTTGCTAGCTATTGTGAATGGGATTGATCTTAGAAGTTCTTTCTCAGCCATGATATTGTCTGTGTGTACAAAAGCTGTTGATTTTTATGTGTTGATTTTATGTCCTACTACTTCACCAAACTCTTCCATGAGTTCTAATAGTCTCTAAGTGGAGTCTTTTGGATCCCTTATATATATAATCATGTAATCTGAAAATAGGGATTTTTTGAGTTCCTCCTTCCCAGTTATATCCCTTTGATTTCTTTTTCTTGCTTAATGGCTCTGGCTAAATCTTCCAGGACTATATTGAACAGGATGGTGCTAGTGGGCTTCTCTGTTGGGTACCATATCCCAGTGGGAATGCTTCCAACTTTTCCCCCATTCAATAGGACACTAGCCTTGGGTTTGTCATAATTGCCTTGATTGTGCTGAGGAATGTTCCTTCTTACACAATTTGCATAGAGTTTTCATCATGAAAGGGTGTTGTATTTTATCAAATGCCTTTCTCTGCATCTATTGAGTTGATCATATTGTTTTTGTTCTTTAATTTGTTAATGTGATGAATCACATTGATTGATTTGTGAATGTTGAACCATCCCTGCATGCTAGGGATAAATCCTACTTGTTCCGGGTGACTGTTCTTTCTGATGTATTGTTGGATTCTATTGGCTAGTACTTTGTTGAGGATTTTTGCATCTATGTTCATCAGGGAAATTGGTCTGTAGTTCTCTCTCTCTGTTGTATCTTTCTCAGGTTTAGGAGTTAAGGTGATGCTGGTTTCATAGAAAGAATTTGGCAGGATTTCCTCCTTTCCATTGTTTTTGGTAGCTTGAAAAGAATTGGAGTTAGTTCTTCTTTAATTGTCTGGTAGAGTTTCGCAGTGAAGCCAACTGGTCATAGGATTTCTTTTGTTGGGAGGTCTTTATTATTGATTCAATTTATGTCTTGTTCTTGAGTCTGTTTATGTTTTCTATGTCTTCCTGGCCCAGTTTTGGTAGACTGTATTTGTCCAGGAATCAATTTCTTTTCAGTTTCCTGATTTGTTGGCTCTTTGTACTAATTCCTGATGATTCTTTTTATATCTGTGGTGACTTGCTACATTTCTTTTTTTTGTCTCTAATTTTATTGATTTGGTTCTTCTCCCTTCTTTTTTTGTTTAGTTGGGCTAATGGTGTGTCAATTTTGTTTATTTTTTGTTTAAAGAACTAGCTTTCATTTTGCTAATCTCCCACAGTGACTGCCCAAAATCCCAGGCACACCCTGAGCTCTCCCACGCAGCCACAGTGTTTTCTTTTCTTTCTTTCTTTCTTTCTTTTTTTTTTTTTTTGACAGGCAGAGTGGACAGTGAGAAAGAGAGAGAGACAGAAAGAAAGGTCTTCCTTTACCGTTGGTTCACCCTCCAATGGCCGCTGCAGCCGGTGTGCTGCGGCTGGCGCACCGCGCTGATCTGAAGCTGGGAGCCACGTGCTTCTCCTGGTCTCCCATGGGGTGCAGGGCCCAAGCACTTGGGCCATCCTCCACTGCACTCCCAGGCCACAGTAGAGAGCTGGACTGGAAGAGGTGCAGCTGGGACAGAATCGGCACCCCAACCGGGAATAGAACCCAGTGTGCCAGCGCGGCAAGGCAGAGGATTAGCCTATTGAGCCGCAGTGCCAGCCACCACAGTGTTTTCACATTGCCTGCACACAAGTCTCCCATAGTCACAAGCACCTAGCCCCTGTCAGTTCTCACAGCCAGACATAGGGATCTCTGCTTGGCTAGTGGCTGGGCATGTGGATATGAACTGCTGCAGTTGTTACTTATGTCCAAAATGGCACCCGCACTCTCTTGGCTTGTTACATGATGGTAGTGCAGGGCAGTTGAGGAGAGGTCATACCCCTCATTTTTTTCTCCTATATTTAGGCAGATACACTGCCCCCCTCACAGGGCTCCAAGCCAGATTCCCACAGTTTTATTACCTGTGGCTTGGGGTGCTGTAGACTGGTCGCACCCCACTCCAAATCTGGTGTTGAGGTTCTTGGCTGATGAGGTCCTGAACTGTTCATGTCCACACTCTCCAGATAGGTCCACGGTGTCCCTTGAATTTCCGTGGAGTCTCCTCAATTGTTTTACCTGACTCTTCCCTGAGACTGTAGTCTCTTCACTTTATAAACTAGTTTCTGCTAGATTAGAGCAGTAAGCTCCCTCCCTAGTCTGCCATCTAGGTTCTGATCTTGTAATACTTTTCAAAGGAATGCTCTCAATTGCTCTTTAATCTAACTGATTTAAATGTAGCCTGGATAATATCGGATATGTCAACCCATGGAACAGAAGTGCAAAGGGGTCTTCAAAAAAGTCCATGTAGTAATGACTTGAACAGCCCTTGTCTTGACTGTGAAAAACAGTTTTTCTTTTTTTCTTTTCTTTCTTTTTTTCTTAATGGAGAATGAGACTGGGAATGGGAGAGAGAGGAGGAGGTGGAGTAGAAGTGGGGGTGGGAGGGTGGGTATGATGGGAAGACTCACTATATTCCTAAAGTTGTATTTTTGAAATTTGTACTCATTAAAGAAATGGTTTCTTGGGGGAAAAAAGTCCACGGAAAATGCCCGTTATAAAAAACTATGCATACATTGCAAAAAACTTTTTGCACCACAGTACGCTTATCTTTTAATTCTATTTCCCCAAAGTACTCTTGTACATTTACATGATTTCAAAATTCAGTGGCTATAGAAGGGAAGGGAAGAGTGTTACCCCATTCCGACCTTTAGATGCCAAGTTTCTCTGTCCAGAGACATCCAAGTGTCACAAAACATATTTCATATTGTTTGCCTGTGGCATTTGTCCCAATGAAATTCACATTCTCTGTGATTTTTGACTGCTGACATACCCCTGTCTGGCCTTGCTTTTCTCTTATTATGATTAATTTTGTTCATTGGGTAGAACACTTCAAGTAAACAGTGTGGAAAACTGGCAATGCAAAATACTACACTAAAAAAGATGATTGCAAAACATTTGGGACTTCAAGGTGCAAAAGGAAAGTTTTGATACTGAGAATGACTCATTCAAGTGAAGCTGAATTGGACACACACAAAATAATTTTCTGAATTCTGTATTTTCTTGTCCTGCTTCCTACCTCAACGCATTCTCTCATTTCTTTTCTTTCTCTGCTATCAACCTAAGAGAAAAGATTTGATAAGATAGAAAGCCAAACAGACCAGGCTTTTCTTTTGTGACTTTCTGCTTAGTTGCTGCCTACGACCTTACTTCAGTTTCACAGTTGCCAAACAAACAGACTTTTGACCATCATCCTAATAGGATCCTATAAGCATATTTATTTTTAGGATTTACACAATTTTGAGATAGCATGTAATAGAAAATGTTGGCTCAGAAGGCCTAAGGAAATTCACATCTTAATTTATTATATGATGCTGCACAAATTATTTTACCTCTTGCAATACTTGAACGCCAATGTATTCAAGAGTAATAAAGTAAGGACTATAGTAGAGAACAAGTTGAAAAATCATTCATGTGCTAGATACCCAATGCATGGTGGGGTCATGTAGTAATAGTAGGTTCAAATTTGACACTTTACCAGTGGTATTTTTAGATAGAAGCACTCTGGGTGCTTTGTAATCTGTATGCCATGGAATTCATACTTTTAAAATATATGATGCACTAGTTTTTTGTATAGTCACAAAAGTTACAACCAAGAACATAATCTAATTTCAGAATGTCTAATTATCCTAAAGGCTTCTCATGTCAATTATACTGTTCCTCAGTATTTTCCCTCCCCAGGCAAGCTCTAATCTGCTTTCTTTCTCTATGGGTTTACATTCTCTACATCTTTCCTATTTTAAATTTATATTTCAGCAAAAAAGCTTAATACTTCACCAAATAAGATGTTTAATAAGTAAAAAGCAAAAAGACCTTTAGTAGGAATCTAGACAGTGGCTATAAAACAGAATGGAAAAATGACCATAAACACTATGGCAACCATAAAAATTTTATTAAACATTATGCTTTCTTTCTCAAATTATATTCTAATGTCTGTTGCAACTTATTCTGTTGATCCTTTATTAATGAATGTGTTTTTTATTTTGTTATTTCTGAATTCCCTACTGCCTAAATTATTTGTACAAGTGTTTCACAAAAAATTCCACGGTTAAGTTTTTTTTGATGATATTGTACATGAATTTATTCAGAGTTTATTTTTGGGTTATTCATTGCTTATGTATAGAGTATGATTGGTTTTTACAGATTGTCTTTGTATCTTCATACTTTGTGTATTAGTTCTATTGCTTTTCTGTGTGGAGTATTTAAGATTTTTCTATGTATATGGTATCTCTGTGGGCAGTGATAATCTTACCTATTCTTTTCAAATTTGTATGCCTTTGATTTTTTTTCTAGCTTAATTTTTCTTGCTACAGTTTCCAGTGTCATTTTGAGTATAAGAGCTGAAAGTGGGCTTTCTTGTTTTTGTTGATTTCATCACTGAGTGCAATGTGCACTGTGTTTTTTTCATTTATTCTGTTTAGGTAGTATCCTTCTAAACATAATTGCTGAATTTTTTCATAAAATTATGTTGAACTTTAACAGGTGCTTTTTTGCATTAATTAGGATGATCTTCTGCTTTTTCTCCATTCTGTCGATGTGGTGTATGCATTAATTATTGCTTCTGTGGTGAACCATCCTTGTATTCCAATAATAAATCCAGTCTGGTCATGGTATGCCATTCTTTTGTAATGTTGTTGGATTCGTTTGTTGGTAATTTATTGAATATCTTCATTTAAATGTTCCTAAGGAATATTTGTCTATAGTTTTCCTTTCTTGCAATATTTGTCTGGCTTGATATCAGGGTAATTCTGGCCTCAGATAATGTGGTATGAAGTATTTCCTCTTCTTCAGGCTTTTGGGAAAGTTTGTAGATTGTTGTTAAATATTCCTCAAATTTTTGGTGGAATTCACCAGTGAAGCAATTGGATTCTGAGCATTTCAATTTCATATATTGAAGTCACAAAAATTCTATCTTTCAACCCTCTGATTTAAAGCATAAATTAACAGTGTTTTTTCAAAAAGTTGCATTAATCTCTTAAATTCTGTAGAAAATGGAATGTGGCATTGCAAACCAAAGCTACAAATATGCCATTTTCCACTGTGTATGTATTTAGCTTGACTACAATCATTATTTATACAGCTTCAAGTTATTGAAGTGTCCTTCATTTTGACCTGCAGGGGTCAAATGTTTGGCAAGGGCTTCAAGGCACATGTAGTGAAAACAAACTTCTTTGGCTTTTGTTTATCTAAGAAGGTCTTAATTTCTCCCTCACTTTTTTTTTTTGACTGGCAGAGTTAGACAGTGAGAGAGAGAGACAGAGAGAAAGGTTTTCCTTCCGTTGGTTCACCCCCAAAATGGCCACCATGGCCAGTGCTGTGCCAATCTGTAGCCAGGAGCCAGGTGCCTCCTCCTGGTCTCCCATGTGGGTGCAGGGACCCAAGCACTTGGGCCATCCTCCACTGCCTTCCCGGGCCACCACAGCAGAGAGCTGGACTGGAAGAGGAGCAACTGGGACAGAACTGGCGCCCCAACTGGGACTAGAACCCAGGGTGCCGGCGCCGCAGGCGGAGGATTAGTCTAGTGAGCCACAGCGCTGGCCTCTCCCTCACTTTTGAAAGACAGTTCTGCTTGATATATAGGTTTCTTGATTGGCAGATTTTGTTCCTTTAATTACATTGAGTACATTGGCCCACTGCCTCTAGCCTCAAACTAACTGATAATGTTAGTGAGGCTTTTATGTGACAAGTCACTTTTTCTTCTGCTCCTTATTGAATCTCTCTTTTGGTATACCTTCCCACCCTTTTACTTTTAACATTTTTTATTTTTTACTTTCAATATTTTTCTTTGAATCAGAAGTAAGCGTCTTGCAGATAGTTTTGATTTTAAAGATTAAGTTCTTTTCCTTTTGATTGTAGTGTTAACCGATTAACATATAATAATCACTGACAAAATGGAATTTGCTATTTTTTCTTTGTCCTTTTTGTTACTCTATTTTTCTATGTTGCCTTCTTTTAAAGAGTATTTTTTACCATACCATTTTAATTCCCTGTTGTAGTGATTGAACTGGGAATAATAATGAACATATTACCATGCAGTATAATTGCTCAGATTGATATTAACTTTGATAATACTTAGTCTCTACTCTATTGCTTTATCCAACTCTAATTTTCTCCATCTGTGAAGGAATGAAACCTAGAGGAATACAGATCAGTAAATAATAATAATATCAAGTTGATCCTGTTACTGAAAGTTTGATTTCTGTCTCCAACATCAATCAAAATAATGAGGACAAAGTTTGGGGGTGAAGGAATGACAATGTTCAATCTGCTGATAGATAAGAGTGTAGCAAACTTCCAAACTGGTAGAGGTTGGTGTGTTGGAGCGTATAAGGATGCTGCAAAGAAGAGGATGCTGGTAAGGCAGAATCAGGAAAGAGCTACAGGTCTCTGGTGTCAGGTGTCATGGCTTGCCACGAGATCCAGGACAACTCATTCCTTTTCTGTCTCATTGTTGTGGTCCTTAGGGTCCACAGGTGGTGAAATTAGATCTAGCCTCACCAGGCTCCCCTTGCTCTGCAAAGAAAGTGAAATAAGGAACAAGGCAATTTGTGTTTCTGGACATGTGAAAGTGGGAGGCCAGTAGTCCATCCCTGTAGCATCTGCTTCCTAACTTTACATTTAAATAGTAAATATTGTGTGCTTATGTTATGTTTTACCAGGTTACAATCCTGGCTGAAGAATTTGTGTAGAACAGGGAAATCAAAGAATCATAGACAGCAGTTCTCACAGCATCCTCTATTTCAAATTCAAGACAATATGTAGGAATTCAAATTCACCAAGAGTGTGGTTTCTTATTATAGTATTCTGTTTTGAGATAATTTTGCTTTGCATATTCTTTTTCTCTTATTCATCTCATTGTATCTGAGCAATTTTCAACTTTCTACTGTATATTTTTTTGGGTAGTGTTAATCTCTTCCCTTTATATTTTTATTTTAATTTTTGGGGGGGGGGGTGGTGGAAAGAAAGCTATTCCATTTTCCTTCTCAGTTCCCAAACGCCCAAAGTAGCTACAGCCAGGCCAGGCAGCAGCCAGCAGCCTGGATCCCAATCAGAGCCTTATGCAGCTAACACAGCCATCCCAAAAACTGCCTGAGCCATCACCTGCTGCCTCCCAGGGTGCTCATTAGCAGGAAAATTAACTCATTTATTATTGTAACCACAAGAAAATATTTAGATTTTATATTGCCATTGGTTGTATTCCATTGAAAGAAATTATGAATGGTTAATTAACCAAAAAACTCTATATGGGTGAAATGGTCATTTTTCCATTCAATTATTGTTTATAGCCATTGTCTATATTCACACTAAATAAGTCTTTTTGCTTTTTACTTGTTAAACTTCTTATTGGGTGAAGTATTAAGCCTTTTTTACTGTAATGTAAATTTAAAATGTTATCTCAAAAAATGAAACAAAAAGAAAGAAGAAAGGAAGGGTGAAAGGGAGGGAGGAAGTGAATATCATTATATTCTTAGACTTGTATCTACAAATCATATTGAATCTGTTAAAAATAAATAAAATGAAAATGAAAAATAAAAAAATGTAGAAATGTGATGTGTATGCATTAAAAAAACAATATTTAAAAAGAAAATGGAGTCGGAAGCAGAGCTGGTATTTGAAGCCAGCTCAGATTCCACCTAAATCAATTTGCAGAGATTTTATATTGTACATAAATTAAATACAAACACACTGTCTCAAGATTTCCAGGTGGGCAGCTGAGAACTAGACTTACTTGGGCTCCTGTAGAAAACAATAGCAAGAGGTGTTCCTGAACCCAGAAAGCTGAGCAAACAGAACTACAAGAGAAAGAAACATTATGTTACATTTATGAGAAGAGGACAATCCGAGTTGTATAACATAATTTAAAGACAACCAATTAAACCATAGTGCTTTATCCTCAGAATGTAAATCATAGACAGGAGTGGGCCACTGGGTCTCTAAAATCCCACCAGAGTTATTCCTTGCCTTGGGTAGACTTTTTCTCCTGGAAATTCATAGAATGGGTGTTTCAGGAATGTTGCCCATGGGCTTATTTTGGGTGGCATTCTTTAATGAGGGTGGTGGTGGTGGAATTGATACGGACTGTTTTGTCAAACAAGATCTGGAAGGATTAAAGGCCACCTAAATAAAAATGTAAGTGGCCATGCTGTAACCTATATGTAGTTTTGTAGGAAGCTCTAGGATCCTGTGTGCATTTGTGTGTGCATGTAAGGGAGCAGTGTGAGAAGTGAACAGAGAGAGAAGTTAAATGATGTTTGTCGGTTGCTCTACTCTCCTAACAACAGTTTTAAGTTTCTTCTGTTTAAAGAGGCTGGCTGACTGGCCCTGACCTTGATATGTGATTTGCCACTATTTCTCTACCCTCAACCCTCCCTCCTCAACCGAGCAAAGCTGTCTCACACGTGAAATGATTTATAATCATGACAGCACTTTAGGCCAATATCAATGTAAGTGGAAATATTTGAGTCCATTCATCCCCTAATTTCTAATTAGATTCTAGCTGACACTCTGAAACAGGAGTGTCACTGTTTTTGCTTTTGTACTGTCCAGCCTAATTAATGAACGGACTCTTTCATAAGTAGATTAATGGAAGTTGTCTCATTACCCAAAGTTATTTCAGGCGTGGCTGTATTGCACCTCATTAGAGAAGCATGGATTGAGGCAGATTTCAATTAGACAACAAAACACTTGGCATGATGTAGGTCTCATTATTTTAAGAATAGTTTGTTTTTCTTGCATTTCCAAAAAGGATTCTTCTCCCATTTTTAGGGATTGATTTATTTATTTGAAGGGCAGGGTTAGAGAGAGAGGGAGAGACAGAGAGAGCTGTCTTCCATCCATTGGTTCACTTCCCAGATGGCTGCATCAGCTGGGGCTGGGTCAGGGAGACGTGAAGAGCCAGGAACTGCATCCAGGTTTCCCATCTGGGTGCAGGTGACCAAGGACTTGGGCCATTTCCCACTGCTTTACCAGGAATATTAGCAGGGAGCTGGATCAGAAGTGGAGCTGCTGGGACTTGAACCAGTGACCATAGTTTAACCTGCTGCATCACAGCACTGGCCTTTCCAGAAAGAATTCTTAGCTTTTCGGTTGTCTACCTAGATTCTCACCTTGGGTAAAATCTTTAAAATATTGGTGCTAATTTTCTACTGGTTTTGTGATCGTAGGGCTTTATGAAATCCTAGATCTGCCTTTGATGTCTAATATCAACAGTTAAGCAATACTCAAGTCCCATTTTTACCCATCTAAAATAATGTGAAGTCCAGTTTTACTTATATAAAATTTTAAAGAAATCAAATGCAACCAAACTTTTCTGGCATAATACTCTAATAAAATAAACCAATAACTGTTTTTATATTAGTGAACAGAGTACAGGAAATTTCTAATCTCTACTCCTTACAATGAGTATCTTGTATGGCTTATCCAAATTGTAAATCAGCAATTCTTTTTAAAAATATTCATTAAATGCTCTCTGGATATTTTCATTGCTTTATCACTACTAATGTGAGCCTCTTTGAAGGAATTCTACTATCTACTCTTCATTAAATTCTGTGACATGGCATTATATGTGTCACAACATCAGGACCCTGTTAGGTACAACATGGCAGCTGTAGATTCTGAGCCCAACCCCTTCTTGATCAAAAGCCTTCTCAATTCAAAATGTCTCTGAATGTTGAATACCACCTTTTATGTGACTATAAATTATAGTAAATCCTAAAACTTTACTGTTATTGGCTAGATCAAGTGTCCCAACACTTTCTTTCCAGCCTCTTAAAAGTACTTTCTTCTTAGTATTCACTAAAATGTTCTCAGATTTTACAAAGTCCAAATGGGCTATAATCAGATTTTCACACACAGAAATAGCAGCTGTTTCTAATGACTGCTAAGAAAGTAACCACTCTGAAACAGGCACAGACTTCAATTTACAAATAACCATTACCATGACATTGAAAAAGTATTTTTGGTTTAAAGCTCTGAGACCAAATTAACCTATAATCATTGGTTCTATCACAGTAGAAGGGCATAAATCAAGTGACTCAATTTGGATAAATATGTTGAAAAATTTACCATTGCACTATTTATGCAGCAGTGCCCACCTGCTATGGTTTATGGATTTATTTGCTAGGAATTTGAAATAAACACAGCAACGCAAAACGGTGTTCGATTTTATCTTTTTTAGTAATAGTAAAATCTAGGATTATGGTAAGATCAGTGAAAAATTCTAAGTTATTTACTAGATTCATATAAAAAACAATTTCACATTGAGTGATCTAGAAGAAATAAAACATCATGAAATTTAGACAAGGATCCTATTAGAGACTTGATGTTCTAATAGGAAAGGCAATTCTAAATTACTTTTGAAATGATAGGAATATATCTAGGAGTGGTTCTGTATTACACATGAATCACTTGGCTAATTAATTTATAGATTTCCTAAACGTAACACGGTTTGGACTTTCAAAAATGTTGTCCAAACACTTGAAGTAATGAAAATTATATGAAAAAAATCAAAAGTCACAAAAACATGATCTTTCCTGAGAAAAGAAAAAAGTTAGTGAAAAGAGATTCACATGTTGTTCTGATATAAAGAACTTTTCAAAAAAGATTTATTTATTTATTTGAAAGTCAGAGTTACACACAGAGAGAGGAGATGCAGAGAGAGAGAGGTATTCCATCTGCTGGTTCACTCCCCAGGTGGCTGCAATGGCCAGAGCTGTGCCAATCTGGAGCCGGGAGCCAGGAGCCTCTTCCAGGTCTCCCACATGGGTGCAGGGGCCCAAGAACCCGGGCCATCCTCCACTGCCCTCCCAGGCCACAGCAGAGAGCTGGATCGGGAGTGGAGCAGCTGGGTCTTGAACTGGCGCCCATATGGTATGCCAGCGCTTCAGCCCAGGGCGTTAACCCACTATGCCATAGCGCTGGCCCCAAGAACACCTGTTAAGGAGAGCATTGTCTCCCATAGCACCCTTAGCATCATTGTCTCCCCAAAACACCCTTCTGTAGGATGAGAAAGTATTATCAGAAAAGTACTTTCCTCATAGGAGTCATGTGCTCCATAGGGTCGGCTGCTGTGAGCCATTTGCCCAGAGAAGTATCTAGACACGTGCACATACAATATTTGCATACAATTCACTCCCTTCACTTTTTTTTTTTTGACAGGCAGAGTGGACAGTGAGAGAAAGAGACAGAGAGAAAAGTCTTCCTTTTGCTGTTGGTTCACCCTCCAATGGCCGGCGCACCGTGCTGATCCGATGGCAGGAGCCAGGTACTTCTCCTGGTCTCCCATGGGGTGCAGGGCCCAAGGACTTGGGTCATCCTCCACTGCACTCCCTGGCCACAGCAGAGAGCTGGCCTGGAAGAGGGGCAACTGGGACAGAACCTGGCGCCCCGACTGGGACTAGAACCCAGTGTGCCGGCGCCGCAAGGTGGAGGATTAGCCTAGTGAGCCGCGGCGCCGGCCTCACTCCCTTCACTTGTAATCCCACCTCTCTCTCCAGTCAGCAGGAATACCTCTACAGAACTTTGAAAATTGCTTATGTGAAGCAAAATTCTAATGGACTTTGACAACTTAAGTTCACAAACCTGCTTTATTCAAATAAAGACATCATCAAACACATCTGCCTATGCCAAATGTGCTATAGATTAATGAGCCACGTGAAGAATAGCAGCTAGGCACCCTTAGAGGTAGGGCCCATAAATAGTCACTGGTGATAATTAATGGAGAAATCAGTCCACCGGGAAGTAGTGTTTAGGCTTTGTCAACACTGGACAAGTTGGACAGAAGAATAAATTACCTCTAATTGACTCATCATTTTTGACTTCCTCACAGGGTTTTAAAAAACACAAACTGACCCTTAGCACATTTCCACTGAGATCTGGTACATTTATCAAGTTTGAAACACCTTCAAGAAACATTCATCAAAAGCCAGTTACTTAATTGTTCTATAAAATGACATGTTTGTATGTTGGGTAGCCTGGGTAATAATAATTTACATTCATTAAACATTTATATGTTATCTCCTTATATTCTAATAATAAATTCTTATTCTAATGCTATAATTAATACAGTGGAGATCTGTTTATCTGTTTCCATGCAAAGAAAACAAAGAGACAGAGATATCAAATGATTGGCCCATTGTCATAGAAGTAAGGGACATGGGTCAATTAATGATATTTTTCTTTTCTTTCTCATCTGCTTCAAGTTCATCATATACACCAATTTAAGGAGCCACAGTGATATACATTAAGCAGGCAAAATCCTCTGTTAGAAAATATCTACACTAAAAAAAAGCTGAAGCAGGCGTTGTGGCGCTTTAAATTAGTCACAGCTTGTGGGGCCACATTCCATATCACAGTGCCAGTTTGAGTCCTGGTTTATCTGCTGCTTATTCAGTTTCCTGCTAATGCATGTGGGGAGGCAGCAGGTGCTTGGGCCCCTACCATTTATGTTGGAGACCAGGGCGGAGTTCTGAGCTCCTGGCATCAGCCCGGCAGCTCTGGATGCTGTTGGCATTCGGGAAGTGAATCCTTGCACGGGAGATCCATTCTCCCTCTCTTTCTCATCTTGTAAGTAGATAAAAGAGAATTTTAAAAAGCAATTTACAAATTTAAACAGCTAGTTGGCAAACTGTGTTGTCCACTCATCTATTTGAGGAATGCCCTCCACAAAACAACCCCCGTCGCCAGCATCCGTATAGGACAGTATCAGTGTGAGCTTAGTTCTCTGAATATGCTATTGTAGATGTGTTCTGGCAGTAATAATGGAGATAAGAAATCAGTGGGGATTCACAGAGGTGTACTGTGTGTATGCCGCCAGTGACGAATATTTCAGGTTCATGGAAAAGGATCCAGGAACTCACAATCCCTGTAGAAGCCTTAATGTTTATTGTGGAATACATTTAAGGCCCTCACGAGCCTTTTCCATTGCAATGATAGCTTAACAGGTTATTCTATTCTGTAAATTGTATTTACTTTCTACAAACGGGCTTCATCAGCTAGAAAATTAGCTGTTTCAGGGAGCACAATATCAGAATTCAGACATTTATTAAAACTAAAATATTTTATTCTATTTCCTTTAATTTAAAGATTTTTTGAAGCAGAACTATGACAATGCCACAGGACAAAAACAAATACTTTGTCCTGTATTTATTTTTTTAAGATATTTATTTATTTGAGAGGCAGAGTTACAGACAGAGAGATGGAAAGACAGAGAGAGGTCTTCCATCTGTTGGTTCACTCCCCCAGTAGCTGCAATGACTGGAGCTGAGCTGATCTGAAGCCAGGAGCCAGGAGCTTCTTCCAGATCTCCCACATGGGTGCAGGGGTCTACGCACTTGGGCCATCTTTCACTGCTTTCCCAGGCCACAGGCAGAGAGCTGAATTGGAAGAGGAGCAGCTGGGACACAAACCAGTGCACATATGGGATGCTGGCGCCGCTGGCAGAGGTTTAGCCTACTATGCCACAGTGCTGGCCCCTTGTCCTGTGTTTATTAAATTGCTTCCAAAAATTATGATTCACTCAGTACTCTGTATGGCAAAAATTATTTGGCAACATTGCCATGTCTGACATATTCTAGGTGTGGCAGGAAATAAGGTTTTCTTAAGAAATACAGAATATAATTCATTCCTGGAGGATTGTCTGAGCTTACTTGAGAATAAAAAGCAAGTTTTTATGGAATAATTAGAAAATGGTAAATTATGTCACATATTGTACCACCATTATAAAAGATAAGAAAGAGGCAATGGATCTTGACGTACCCCTCTGAGAATGAGTAGCTTATAATGTTGAGTAAGAGATAACCTCCTCTAGGTCATGTGGGTACAGGAGTGGACAAACCAGAGAGGAGGGCCAGTTATTGCTAATGCAGAAACAGGTTGATCTGATGAGATGACCTGAAGGCTATCAGGAAGACTTTGGGTCTTAAGTTCTGGTAAGCTTTCAATTAAAAAAAGAATTCTAAAATCCAGAATAGGTTCTGTATTATTTTTATTTTTTAAGAACTATTTATTTATTTATTTGAAACATAGAGTGGCATCCACTGGTTCACTCTCCAAATTGCCACAACAGCCAGTCTAGGCCAGACTGAAGCCAGGGGCCAGTAACTCCATCTGCATCTCCCACAGCTGTGGCAAGAACCAAATCAAATACTTGGGCTGTCATCCACTGCCTCTCAGGTACATTAGGCAGGAAGCTGGATCAGAAGCTTGAACCACGCACTCCAGTATGAGATGCAGGCATCCCTGGCAGCTTAACCCACTGCAGTACAACCCCTGTCTCCATATTCTCTTTTCATAAAAAAAAAAAAAATCCTATGTACAAGGCAACTAGTGTCACATAAGAGAGTTTTTCCGGGGCCAGCACTGTGGCTCACTTGGTTAACCCTATGCCTGCAACACTGGCATCCCATATGGGCGCCGGGTTCTAGTCCCGGTTGCTCCTCTTCCAGTCCAGCTCTCTGCTGTGGCTTGGGAGGGCAGTGGAGGATGGCCCAAGTGCTTGGGCCCCTGCACCCACATGGGAGACCAGGAGGAAGCACCTGGCTCCTGGCTTCGGATTGGTGCAGCACTGGCCATAGCGGCCATTTGGGGGGTGAACCAATGGAAGGAAGACCTTTCTCTCTGTCTCTCTCTCACTGTCTAACTCTACCTGTCAAATAAATTTTTAAAAAATCTTTTAAAAAAGAGAAAGTTGTTTCTATAATTCATGCACGGTAGGTTTGATCACCGAGGTGGGTATTGCTGGTGGATGGGACACAGAGAGGGTTAACATTGCTCCTGTTCATTGGGAGCTCTCTATGACACAGCAAAAAGATGTTCTCCATGCATTAATTAATGGCTCACTCTCTTTCCTTCTTGACTTGCCATGTGACTGTTCCTCCACACACACTCTGCCATCCTCCAGCCTCTGTTAGTTGCCACAGTAATGGAGACACTCAATCTTAGATTGCAAATCTCGAAATTCTAAGTCACAATAAACCCTCTTCCCTCCTCAGTGGTTCCTCTCAATTTTTAGTTAAAGTAATGAAAAACTGACTAATATAGCTTTGTTTTTAAGTGAATTGTGTTTGAGAACAGAGAAAGGTAGGCTTTGGGAAGATAGAGAATATTGTATGTTATACGTGCAGACACAGAATTATGAGAAAGCTTGCCATATTTGGGGAAACTACATTCATAGACCTGGACAATAAGGTATTTGGAGGTGTGAGGAGGAATGTTTACAAAGCAAGCAGGGGAAAGATTTTGAAAACACTATATGCAACATGATATGATTTATCTCACAGGCAATAGAAACTAAGGGAAGTTAATCAGGAAATAAACTAAATGGTTTTATAGATAGGTAGGTAAATAGAAATTGCAGAATAAAGTAAGTCTACTAGAATGTGGAGAATGGATTGGGTAAGGACAATGTGGAGGCAATTGACCTGGACAGGACTTAGTTGATTCATCCAGTCAAGAAAGACATTAACAGTGGAGGAGAGAAGGAAATAGATTTCAGAGAGAGAGATGTGCTCACTAACCAAGCTTGGAAACTCAAAGTTACCCACAAAGGTTATATTACAATTTCATCATTGTAAAGAAAATTGGCAATAGCAGTTCTTACCTAAATTACTCAGAGACAAAAAAAACTAGCAATAAAAAAATTGGTATATCTATTAACCACCATATAGGTTAATAACATGACTAAAATATAAAGTTAATTAAAGTCAGACTCTACCTAACATAATTTTAAATAAATGAAATTGCCTTTAACTTTAGAATGGTATAAAAAGGGTTGAAATCACATAAGTTGTTATCTCTGGATATTTAATTATTCAGAAATGGTTTACAATTTCTAACACCTTTAAAATTATTATCCTACAATTTACAAATGTAGAAGGCTAATCATCTCATCATTTGTCTTTATAATATTTAGAAAACTGAAGAGAGAACCCAAAATGTGTTTCATTGTCTGTCATCTTACAAACAGGTTGTAAATTCTTATGATGACTTTACAGGCATTTCATTTTAGTGGGTTTTTGCGATGGTCATTTGCATTTTTTAAAAAGATTTTTATTATTTATTTAAAAGGAAGAATTACAGGGAGAGGGATACACACACACACACAGAGAGCGAGAGCGAGAGAGAGAGAGAGAGAGAGAGAGAGAGAGAAAGCGAATTGATCTTCCATCTACTGATGCACTCCCCAAAACGCCTGGAACAGCTGGGGCTGGGCCAGTCCGAAGTCAGTAGCCTAAAACTCCATCCAGGTCTCCAATGTGAGTGCAAGGGCCAGGGCATCCTCCACTTCTTACCCAGGCACAGTAGCAGGGAGTTGAATGGGAAGTGGATAATCTGGGACTCAAATTGGTGCCCTTATGGGATGTCAGTGTTGTAAGAGGTGGTTTAACCCACTGAACCACAATGCCAGTCCCTGGTCATTTGTATTATTCATTTAACAGTCACCTTGAAGTATGAATCTCCTTTGTAAATATACTCCAAAAGATTAGGTTTTATGGCCGGCACAGCGGCTCACTAGGCTAATTCTCCACCTGCAGCACCGGCACCCTGGGTTCTAGTCCTGGTTGGGGCGCTGGATTCTGTCCTGGTTGCTCCTCTTCCAGTCCAGCTCTCTGCTGTGGCCCGGGAAGGCAGTGGAGGATGGCCCAAGTGCTTGGGCCCTGCACCCGCATGGGAGACCAGGAGGAAGCACCTGGCTCCTGGCTTTGGATCAGTGCAGCGCTCCGGCTGCCACGCGCCAGCCATAGTGGCCACTTAGGGGGTGAACCAATGAAAAAAGGAAGACCTTTCTCTCTCTATCTCTCACTGCCTAACTCTGCCTGTCAAAAATAAATAAATAAATAAATAAATAAATAAATAAATAAATAAAAATTAGGTTTTATGTTTTCTTGATAAATTTATAATTTCTTTAGGACCATTACTTATCTGAAAGGTATGAGTACCAGCCTACTGATAGTGTTTTCAAATGCCAGTGGGAGACTGATAGCCACAGAAAATCAATAGTACATTGCCACTGGAGAAATCATGTCCAATAAAAGATATTTAAGAAAGATACAAATGTAATTTTGTAAATTTGATGAATCCCCAGAATGGCTTTTCCTTGGTATTGACCTCAGAAAACAACCTAAATTAGAGTGCATAAAATGAGTAATCAGTATCCTCTAGTATCCTGTGGTGTCAATTTATGAGAATTGCCATATTATCACTAAGAATTATATTTAATCACATAAAACTAGAATCTGGCTCAAAGTCGTTCAATCAAGTTTCATTTTAGCTTTTAAGACATTTTTTTTCTTATTGTGAATCAGTAGATGTAAAATTCAGGATCCTCCAGAGAAATGAAATCAATAGGATGGATACATAGATATATAGACAAATAGTTGATAATCAATTATATTAGTAGTTGAGACAGAGAAAGAGAGAGAGAGAGAGAGAGAGAGAGAGAGAGAGAGAGTGGCAAGTCCAAAAATCTGAAGACCAGAACTTCAGCTTGAACTCAGGTAAGAGTTGATGTTTCTGTCTTGAATTTGAAATAAGTGGGTTGGAAACCCAGGTAGAATTTTGATCTTTCAAGTTTGGAATCCAAATTCTTCATTTTTTAGAAAACCTTAATATTTGCTTATAAGGCCTTCGACAGAATGGGCAGGGCTCACCCTGTTATGAAGAGTAATCTGCTTTCCTCTAAATCTGATTGAAGTGCAAATCATATGTAAAAATATCTTTACAGTAGTATCTACAGAAGTGTTTGATCAAACAAGTCAGTATAGCCATAGCCAAGTAAACACAGCAGGTTAGATACAGAAGAGAGGATGAAAATAATAAGAGATCTTATTTGGTGAATGGTGAAGAGAATTTTATTTGAAAGGTTATTGTAAGGATTTGGGAGTTCAAGTTTTCTTTAAAGTCTATCTGAGTGGTTGGAATCATTAAAATTTGTCTTAAAGAAATATTTTAAATTTATTTTCTGAAGTCAGAAAAAATATTATTTCTGTAGACTTCAATAGACTCTCTTAGATAGTTGTAGAACTTTGAGAATACAAAAATGATTGTTCATTTACTTACTCCAAATTACCTTATATCACTTCAGTATCAATTTTCAGTACTAATGGGTCGATATCACCCTTTATGTGATATTTGAAATTCACCTTCTTTAAAGTTAATGATGTAAACAATAATGCCACCTCAAAATGTCGATGTACATGTACATGGTGGCACAACAGGGAAGTGCGCCAGAGACATGCTTCATAACTGGAGGAGGAGGAGAAAGGGAAATGGCATCTATAATGGTGACTCCTGGCATTTTCAAATGCTGACTCACCTCCATGCTAAATCTCATTACAATGTGCTTATCTCCATCTTACAGATGAAGAAATGACATGACACTTAGAGAGATTAAGCAACCAAGTCACATCCCATGTTGCACAAGTAGTCAAGCTAGAATTCAAATCCTGATCTGTATGACTGCTCTGTAAGACGGCTTCTCAAAAAAGGAGTCTGACATATACTTTAAAAATAAGAAACTGAAGTTGACAATGCTCTCGTTTGTATAGTCAGATATGTGAGTTTTCAGAATAACTTTCAGCAGTGGGCATCACGGGAAGTGAATGAAGATAAGTGAGTATGAGGGAAGGAAGAAAGTGTCTTTACTTCCTTCTTCCTTGGGCTCCTATGAAATTTGTACTACTTAGAGGTGGAGGGAGGATGCCCACAGTCTCTTATCAATCTATTTTTGATAAATTTGAAAAGGGAGGGAGAGAGAGACACAGAGACAGAGAGAGAGACAAAGAGAGTGATTGATTTTCTATCTACTGGTTCACTTGCCAAATGTCATCAACAGCTGGAGCTGGACCAGGCCAAAGCCAGGAACTTGGAACTCAATCTAGGCCTCCTATATGGGTGGCAGGGACCCAAGAACTTAGGCAATTAACTGCTGTTTTCCAGTGTGCATGTTAGCAGGATTCTGGGATCAGCTGCAAAGCTGGAACTTTATTTTTTTTTAACTTTTATTTAATGAATATAAATTTCCAAAGTACGGCTGATGGATTACAATGGCTTCCCCCCCATATCATCTCTCCCACCCGCATCCCTCCCCTTTCCCACTCCCTCTCCTCTTCCATTCACATGAGGATTCATTTTCGATTCTCTTTATATACAGAAGATCAGTTTAGCATACATTAAGTAAAGATTTCAACAGTTTGCTCCCACACAAACATAAAGTGAAAAATAATAGATGATTTTTTAAATGATGATGAAATCAGATCAGACCTATTGTCATGTTTAATCCCAGTGAGAGTCAAGTTGGGAATTGATAATTTCTTTTTTTTTTTTTTTACAGAAGATCAGTTTAGTATACATTAAGTAAAGATTTCAACAGTTTGCACCCCCATAGAAGCACAAAGTGAAATATACTGTTTGAGTACTCGTTATAGCATTAAGTCTCAATGTACAGCACATTAAGGACAGAGATCCTACATGAGGAGTAAGTGCACAGTGACTCCTGTTGTTGACTTTACCAATTGACACTCTTGTCTATGGCATCAGTAATCTCCCTATGCTCCAGTCATGAGTTTCCAAGGCTATGGAAGCCTTTTGAGTTCGCCGACTCTTATCTTGTTTAGACAAGGTCATAGTCAAAGTGGAGGTTCTCTCCTCCCTTCAGAGAAAGGTACCTCCTTCTTTGAAGACCTGTTCTTTCCACTGGGATCTCACTCACAGAGATCTTTCATTTAGGGTTTTTTTTTTTTTTTTTCGCCAGAGTGTCTTGGCTTTCCATGCCTAAAGCTGGAACTTTAAAACAGGCACTCTGATACATGATGAAGTCATCCCAGGCAGTGTGCTAAATGCTGTGCCAAATACCCACTCCATTCCCTTGATATTTAAGTGACTGGATGAGATCCACATTGGAGGTAGGTAACTAGTATGCAGCAAAGGGGAACTAACCATCCAGAATCAATGTAACAAAAGATCAAGTCAGTCAATGTGTTTTGTTCAACGGATGCTCTATCAGTCCTTGCCCATCCAGACCTATCTCCTATCTGCCTTTGCTTTCTACCTCAATCCTCAGCTTCTTTATGAAATTCTTGTATCAGATTTTAGTTGCAAATACAGAAACTTTTACTCAAATTTCATTTAAATAGTAAGGTTATTATCTCATATGCATGTTAATCTAGAGACAGGGACAGCTCAATATTGTCTTCAAGAACACAGGTCCTTTCTCTCCATTAAGTTTTTCTAAACTGTCTGCAACCCATGCCCAGTTTCCCTCTGGATATAAGATGATTGTCAGTGGCAGTCAGTTGTATGTGATTCCTTATGTATGTGCAATAGGAAGAAGAAAAAAAATTCTCCCCAAGCATGGAATGTATGCCTTCTCTCCAGTTTGATAGGGTAAAATTAACTTGAACAACTTAAGTCATCTCTATCATACTGTTCAAATAAGTGTTACTGAGATTTATTGACAATCCCTATCTACATCTATACAGACAGGAAAGAAAATCAAGGTTCTATTAGAATTGGGGCAGGGAGGAGTTGATGTCTTTTGTGTAACATACAATGTTTACAATAGACATCCATCTTTGGCTTATCTAGTTTGGCCCTGAGAGAATTATCTGCATATGGCAATAATGGCCTATATCCATGAATTTTTTTAGAATTGTTGAGTTTTCTTCATATTTTGTACAATGAATTATAAGCATTGGTTTACTTTATTGTTTTATAAGTTTACTACAAAACATTTCATATATATACTACATAGTATATGGAAGATATAAAAAGTAAGGAGAAAAATGGAATACACATTTCCCAGTGTCTGTGCATGGGTTGAGCAGGAGGAGTAGGACATTTATGTACCTTTGAAGACGACTGCATATCTCGTCATTGTTTGCATATCCTACCCTCTGTTAAGAAGTGATCATAAACTAGAACTTTTGCTTATCATTCTTTTGATTGTTTTACTATATGCTCTTTACTATAAATTGAATACATTTCATGTATTTATTATATACGGATTAAGGAGCCCAGTGATACTTCCCACCCTAGCATCCCTCCCATGCTCCCACCCTCCCTCCTTCTTTTGTTATTCTTTCTTTTCATTTTTATAATAATATGCTTGCAGTTTATTTTACAATCATAAGCTCAACCCTCACTAAGTAAAGAATTCAACAAATAGGAAGAAGAAAAAAACACTGTTCCTGTAAACAATAATCAAATCTCAAAATGTCAATTTCACTCATATATATTACATTTTCCTAAACAATGGAGAAATTTTATTTTACATAAAAAATCATACTGTGTGCTTAGTTTTATGTGACTTTCCTCCTCTTCTTTTTTTTTAACTTTTATTTAATGAATATAAATTTCCAAAGTACAGCTTATGGATTACAATGGTCCCCCCCCATAACTTCCCTCCCACCCGCAACCTTCCCCTTTCCCTCTCTCTCTCCCCTTCCATTCACATCAAGATTCATTTTCAATTCTCTTTATATACAAAAGATCTGTTTAGCATATATTAAGTAAAGATTTCAACAGTTTACACCCACATAGAAACACAAAATGAAAAATACTGTTTGAGTACTAGTTATAGCATTAAATCACATTAAGGACAGAAATCCTACATGAAGAGTAAGTGCACAGTGACTCCTGTTGTTGACTTAACAAATTGACACTCTTGTTTATGGCATCAGTAATCACTCTAGGCTCTTGTCATGAGCTGCCAAGGCTATGGAAGCCTTTTGAGTTCATTGACTCTGATCATATTTAGACAAGGTCGTAGTCAAAGTGGAAGTTCTCTCCTCCCTTCAGAGAAAGGTACCTCCTTCTTTGATGACCTGTTCTTTTCACTGGGATCTCACTCGCGGAGATCTTTCATGTAGGTTTTTTGTTGTTGTTGTTGTTTGTTTGTTTTTTTGTTTTTTGCCAGAGTGTTTTGGCTTTACATGCCTGAAATACTCCCATGAGCTTTTCAGCCAGATCCGTGTGCCTTAAGGGCTGATTCTGAGGCCAGAGTGCTGTTTAGGACATCTGCCATTCTATGGGTCTGCTGTGTATCTCACTTCCCATGTTGGATCGTTCTCTCCCTTTTTTATTCTATCAGCTAGTATTTGCAGACACTATTCTTGTTTATGTGATCCCTTTGGCTCTTAGTCCTATCATTATGATCAATTGTGAACAGAAATTGATCACCGGGACTAGTGAGATGGCATTGGTACATGCCACCTTGATGGGATTGAATTGGAATCCCCTGGTATGTTTCTAACTCTACCGTTTGAGGTAAGTCAGCTTGAGTATGTCCCGAATTGCACATCTCTTCCCTCTCTTACTCCCATTCTTATATTCTTAATATGATTCTGATGATATCTATCAATGTTGACATATGTAGCTTCATTTTGTTTCTATTCAGTGGTACATATAATATTTCACTGTATGACCATATTATAGTTTTTTTGGTAGTTGTTCTGCTGATAAGAGGTAGTTTGGTTATTCCCAACTTTCTGATATTTTAAACAATTTGCCATAGGCCTTGTATATATTTTTCCTGGTAGACATATCCAAGAATGTATTTATTCTAAAAGTTGAAATTTGGGCCATGTGGAATATTCATCTTCAACTTAAGGAATTGAACTATCTTCCAAAATCATCTTGCATGTTTTCAGTACTAAGAGTCCCCTCATTATACAGTTGTGTTGCAATTGGTATTATGACTTTTTTTCCAGCTTTGTTCATTTGAGTTTAAAATGGCATCTCATTCTGGCTTTTCCATAGTTGTAAATAAGGGTAAACAATGTTTAGTGTTGTTTGGAAACTTTCGTATTTCTGAAAATGCTCATTTAAATATTTTATTCATTTTCTCTCTGTATTAAAATGCATATTGTGAATAATAACTTTTTATGAGGGGCAAATATCTCCTTATAATGTTTTGTTTTGTTATCGAGTCTTTTAAATACTGTCTTTGAATAACTGAAAGTTTTAAAATTGCATGTGGCTAAATATGAATATCTGTTCCTTTATAATTTGTGTTCTTCATTTAATTAAGTAACCAAGTAGGCAATGGGGTGCAGCAGGTTAATCTGACCCGTGGGAAGGCTGCATTCCATATAGGAGTGCCTAGGACCAAGACTGACCTCTATTTCTGATCTGCTTCCTGCTAATCCATCTGAAATACAGCAGGTGGTTTAGTGCAAGTGCCTCAGTTCCTGTCACCCATGTGGGTGATTTAGATGAAGTTCCTGGTCCTGGCTTCGGTCTGACCTAGCTTTGGATGTTACATGCATTTGGGGAGTGAACCGGAAGATGGAATATTTTCTCCTTCTCTCTATCACTCTGTCTTTGAAACAAATAATTTTAAAACTTAAAAAAGTGCCATATATATATATATGTTTATAATTTATATAGCCTTAAGTTTTATATATATTTTGAAACCTGGTCTTCACAAAATATCTACCTGAAATTTGTTTCTATGTAAAACTTAGTGTGGCAGTTCTCATTCTTTTTTTTCCTGTATGTATAATCTATTTCCAGGTAATATTTTTTAAAATTTCTTCTTACCCATGATCTACCATGATAGCTCTGAAATATAATAGATTTTAATTTATGCATGGGTCTAATTTTAGACTCTATTCTGAAAAGTTGGGTAATTTTTCTATTTCTATGCTTATACCACTCTGTGCTATAAAAAAAAAAACTCAATCTAATGTAGGGCAGTATCTCACTTCATTCTTTTTAGTAGTTTTTTTATGCTTTTTATAAGTCTTCACCCTCAAATTCTACCATATACATTTTAGAAAGAGCCTGTCAAATTGTATGAAATGTTCTGTTTGGGTTTTGTTTAAAATTTCTTTGAATTTATGGATTATTTTGGAGAATTAATATCATTACAGAAGTTAATTTTCTTGTCTATGAAAATAGTGTATCTTGTCACTTGTTTATGGACTTTTTGTATCACACTGGCATTTTGATAGCTTTCTTAAAAAATACCAAATTTTATTCTAAAATATATTAAAATTTGGCTACTATTTTATTCAATCACGTTTTAACTGCTAGCAGTAGATATAAAGATACGCAACTGGTTTCTGGCCTGGTGTCTCCTTTGTCTGTTTCTTTTATGTTCAAGTTTTCTTTTCCTTAGGTGTGTTTCCTTTTAAACATTCTAGAGACTGGAAATCTTGAAATATGGCCTGACAATGTTGCATTTTATGATAATTTGTGAATTTGTGTTTCTGGATATTTGTGGGTTTGTACTCGTATTTATATTTTTCTCTGTGCTTTTTTTTTGCCTCCCCTGTGTCTTTCTTTTTAAACAATATTCAATTTTTACTCTTATTGACATGTTATTTTTATATTATTTTATGGATACTTTGTGGCCACTGAAGAATAAAACGAGTATTTTTGATGCTGCAGTGTAATACAAACTCACACTTTTAGTGCTTCCCAGAAAACTCAAGACATTAGAGTACTTGAACCCCATTATTCCTCCCATGTGTTGTGCTCCTGTTGTGACGCTATTTAGTTCTATTCAGCATTACAGCCCTGCTCACAGAGTGCTCTTCCTGACCAACCTCCAGCTAGGCTCCTTGGAGCCCTATTCCTGGCATCCAGGGCACTGAACAAACACTAACAGGGTTTCAAGCAACTCAACACCACCATCCTTAAGATCACCCTCATTAACCTTAACATGCCTGTCTGAGAAAACTCCAGGCTGTCCCCCCACATTCAATCCTTCCTAGCCAGTATCTGAGGATACAGCCTCCATCTCCAGGCTCTGTGAGAAGATGGAATCCTAACTTCAACCATTTCCAGTTAAGAGGCACAGCTGGGGTAGGTGTATTTATGAGCAACTTTTATTTCCTTGATTCTATGGAGACCCCTCTCAAGCCCTCTCCTGACCCCTCATGCTTTCTTTAAAAGGTCCAGCAACCTAAATATAAATTGCAGTCAAATCCAATTCAGACTGTATTCTTCTCCCTGTTGAAAGAAATGTGGCAGATTGAAAACTGTCCTGCTTCCTTTAGAGTCTGTCTTTGGCTTTGACACCACAAAGCATAATGATAATAGTAATAGTCATCGTTATTGTTTTGCACAGCTGTCATCCACTCATATTTACTCAGAAATGTGCCATTTCCATTGCTCTTTATTTCTTTCCACATTTCTATGTCTTTATTTGGATTATTTTCCTTCTTTCCAGAAAATTATATTTAATATACCTGTTTTTTTTTTTTTTTGGTCTGTCAACAGTACGTCCTTGTTTTTATTTGTCTGTAAATGGTCTTCTTTTCCCTTCACATTTGATAGTTATTTTCCCCTAAATACAGAATTCTATGTTGGCTTATTTTCTCACACCGTTTTAAAGATATCATTCTACTGTCTTTTGGATTATATTGTTTCTGTAGCAAGATTGACTAGGGAGTTTTTTTGGTTACTTCATTGAAAGTAGCATGTTCTTTTTCCTCTGTGGCTTCTTTTAAGATTTGCATTTTCTTTGTCAGTAGTCTTACTACAATGTTTGTAGCTATGTTCTTTTTTTTTTTTTGAACTTGAAATGGTCATAATTCCATATTTAATGGCAGAAAGGGAAATGATGTTCCATAATTCTCCATTCACTCTGTAGCTATGTTCTTATCTGTATATATCTTGCCTGAGGTTTATAGGGATTCTTAATTCTATAATTTGATATGTTCAGTCAGCTTCAGTATCCCTTCCTGTTGTTGTTTATTCTCTTCTTTTATGACTCCATTTATATGTATATTAAGCCTTGTCACCATGTTCCATATGTATTTTTTAAAGATTCATTTATTTATTTGAATGGCAGAGTTACAGAGTCAGAGAGAGAGAGAAAGAGACATTATTTTCCACCTGCTGGTTCACTCCCCAAATAGCTGCAGTGGCCAGGGCTGGGTCAGACTAAAGCCAGGAGCCAGGAGCTTCTTCTGGGTCTCTCACATAGGTACAGGGGCCCTAGGTCTTGGATCATTTTCTGCTACTTTCCCAGGAACATTTGCAGGGAGTTGGATCAGAAGTGGAACAGCCAGGACTCGAACCAATGCCCATATGGGATGCTGGCACTGCAGGCGGCAGCCTTCCCTGCTATGCCACAGCACTGACCCCTCTATTTGTCTTTTACGCCCAATTCTGCAGTTTCCATGGTTAGTTGTTTTCTACTGATTTACCTACTAGTTTATCAATCCTCTCTTATGTTGTCTCATCTGATGCTAAGTTCAACTATTGAGTCCTCAAATTCACCAACTGGATTTTTTAAATCTAAAATTTCTGCTTGATTCTTTTTTTTTTTTTTTGTAATTCTAGTTATTCAATAAAATCTCAGACTTGTGATGCATTTTTGAATATTTTAACCACAGTGGTTTTAACCTTAATGTACGCTGACTCAGCTAAATATTCTGATTATTAATTTCAGCTGGCTAGAACTTGTGTAGTTTTTGTGTTTGTTAACTGTGGTTCATCTTGGCTATGCAGTTGTAGGTTCCAGCCTCCAACACTGGGATTTGGGCTTGTTTACTACATCTATTCCTCCTTGGAAGGTCTTGACGCTTTACAACCTTTGTGAAAAACACCTCTTTGCCAGTCATCATTTTCATGCAAAGCTTCTTATCTATCTGTTTTCAGCCATTCCAGAATTTAAAGCATCTTAGAGTTGTGGTATAATCTGTAAAGGTGCCGCCTGTGGCACTGGCATCCTTTATGGGTGCCGATTTATGCGTGGCTGCTCCACTTCCAGTCCAGCTCCCTGCTGGTAGCCTGGGAAAGTGTTTAGGCCACGGCCACCCATGTGGGAGAACCAGATGAAGCTCCTGACTACTGGCTTCGGCCTGGCCAGGTGCTGCTATTGTAGCCACTGTGGAAGTAAACCAGTGGGTAAAAAATCTCTCTCTCTCTTTCTCTCTTTCTCTCTCTCTCTGTGTGTGTGTAACTCTTTCAAAATAAATATTTTTTTTAAGGAACATCAGACTCAATTTACTATGCATCCCTTCCAGTAACATTCTACATCCTTCACAGGATGTAGCATTTTTAATTTTGTATCTTTGTATCTTTAATTTTTATCTTTGTAGTCAACAGGGATTGCCAAAATTTCTGCTGATCTCTCTGCCTCCAAAATTTCTGCTGCATTAACCTTGCCTACCCAACTCAACCTCTATTTACTTTCATGCTAGGAATTGGTAAATCCCCTGAAAAAAAGAATGGCTGCAGAATGTCAGCTTTCTCTGCAGGATGCTGGCCGCTGAAGTCCTATCTGCCTTGGAAGTTCTCCAGTGCATTCAGATAAAAGTCTTTCTTTTTATTTTTTGGGCCCCAATTAATTTGTTTTTCTTATTTGTTCTTTGTGGGAGTTGGTCTGCTGAAAACTATGTTATTTTACCCAGAAGTAGAACCTGTAGTTGATTTAAAAATACTTATTTAAAATAAAGCACATAGGCCGGCGCTGTGGCTCACTTGGCTAATCCTCCGCTTGCGGGGGCGGCGGCACCCTGGGTTCTAGTCCTGGTTGGGGCGCTAGGTACTATTCCCGGTTGTTTCTCTTCAAGTCCAGCTCTCTGCTGAGGCCCGGGAAGGCAGTGGAGGATGGCCCAAGTGCTTAGATCTCTGCACCTCCATGGGAGACCAGAAGGAAGCACCTGGCACCTGGCCGGCTGTGGCGGCCATTAGGGGAGTGAACCAATGGAAGGAAGACCTTTCTCTCTGTTTCTCTTTCACTGTCTACAACTCTCTCTCTCTCTCTCTCTCTCTCTCTCTTGCTCTCACTAACTCTGCCTATCAAAAAAATAAATAAATAAAAAATAAATAAAATAAAGCACAGGTGCTGGCGCTGTGCCTCATGGTTAATCCTCCACCTGCAGCACTGGCATCCCATATGGGTGCCGGGTTCTAGTCCCGGCTGCTCCTCTTCCAGTCCAGCTCTCTCCTGTGGCCTGGGAAAGCAGTGGAGGTTGGCCCAGGTCCTTGGGCCCTGCACCCGCATGGGAGACCAGGAGGAAGCACCTGGCTCCTGGCTTCGTATCGCCGTAGCAGCCATTTGGAGAGTGAACCAATGGAAGCAAGACCTTTCTCTCTGTCTCTCTCTCTCACTGTCTAACTTTATCTGTCAAATAAATTTTTAAAAAAATTAAAATAAAGCACAAACACAGAAAAATCACCCTAAGACAAAACTGTGGATGTTAGCAGGTTTTAAGGCAAACACCATGACCAGGAGGTAAAGAGAAGGAACTTACCCAGGTACCCTAGCTTCCACCACATGTGCTTCATTCTAATCACAGTCATGAATGCTTCCTCCAAATTAGCCAGTATCCTGAAATTCACACCTCTTTTGTTTGGTTTTAGGATTTTTAAAAGAAGATTTATTTATTTATTTATTTGAAAGTCAGAGTTATACAGAGAGAGAAGGAGAAGCAGAGAGAGAGAGAGGTCTTCCATCCGCTGATTCAGTCCCCAACTAGCTGTACCAGCCAGAGCTGTGCCAATCCAAAGTCAGGAACCAGGAGCTTCTTCCAGGTCTCCCACATGGGTACAGGGGCTCAAGGGCTTGGGCCATCTTCCACTGCCCTCCCAGGCTATAGCAGAGAGATGGATCAGTTGTGGAGCAGCTGGGACTAGAACTGGCACCCACATGGGATGCTTCCATGCAGGCAGCGGCTTTACCCACTACACCACAGTGCCAGCCCCTCAAGGATTTTTTTTTCACTAAAATGTACAATCCTTGATATAGCAAAGTCTTGTCTATTCTTTGAACATGATAAAAGCATATTTTAATTCCTAAGTTCCATCTCTGCTACTCTTACCCCCTTATCATATGTCTAATAAAGAACTTGAGCTATTTGATCTTTATTGGTTTTTGAAGTCTAGATGCTATTGGACAATTGTTCTATAAATGTTGATTAGGTATATTTAATTGATGGTGTTGTTCAGTTCTATGTCTCTGTTGAATTTCTATCTATTGATTTGTTATTGATGAATTTTTATTTCTACTTTTAGTTCAATCAAATTTGGTTTCGTGTCTTTGGAATCTCTGTTATCAGCGCATACACAGTAGGAGTACCACACTTTCTTACTGAATAGACACATTTATCCTGGTGTAAGACCCTTCTATCATTTTCAGTTTTCTCTTCTTTGAAGTAACATATTAGCATTTTCCATTTTTTAAAAATTTTATTTATTTTTATTTTATTCATTTTATTGTGGAAAGATATACATGACATAAAATTTACCATTTTAATTGTTTTAAGTACACAATTCAATAACATTAAATAAATTCATATTGTTATGTACCATCACCATCTTCCATTTCCAGAATTTTTCATTACACTAAACAAGACATTTGTGTCTGCCAAACAATAACTCCAATAATTCTTTACCCCTTGCTCCTGCTAGTCTCTATTCTACATTCTGTTAATTTATTTATTTTTTTCTGGAACTTTCTATTTTTCTATTTAATTCAAGAGTGTTTCTGGTTACCTGTTGGATCATTTATATGGTAGCTGCTGTTTGCTATTAGATAATTCCAACATCTGTGTCATGTCAGCCTTGTTTTTGTTAATTGCCTTTTTCTTTTTCTTTTTTAAAACAATTTATTTATTTATTTGAGAGGTAGAGCTACAGAAAGTGAGAGGGAGAGACAGAGAGAAAGGTCTTCCTCCCATTGGTTCACTCCTCAGATGGCCGCAATGGCCTGAGCTGTGCTGATCAGAAGCCAGGAGTCAGGTGCTTCTTCCTGGTCTCCCACCTGGGTGCAGGGGCCCAAGCATTTGGACCATCTTCTGCTGCTTTCCCAGGCTATAGCAGAGATCTGGATTGAAAGAGGAGCAGCCAGGACTAGAGCCCAGCACCCATAGGGGATGCCAGCGCTGCAGGTGGAGGATTAACCTACTGCGCCATGGTGCCAGTCCCTGTTAACTGCCTTTTTCTAGATGAGTTGAGATTTTTATAGTTTTTCATATGTTGAGTAATTTTGGGTTTTACCCTAGATACTTGGAATATTTTGTTATGAAATGCTGGTTTTTATCTGCATCCTGAGGAAAATGATAACATTTAGAAGAAAATCAAACTAGCTAGATACATACCTCAGGCTTCTGAATTTTGTGTGTCGTGGCTGAATGTTAGTTCAGTTTTCAAAACATTTGCCATGCTATTTGAACTTGTTTCATATGTGGGCAACCCAATGGCTCTTATACTTCTTAAAGATTTTGTTATGCTGACTAGGATCATATGATTCATTCATAGCTTATGTGTTAGATTGGGAGTTTATATACAACTTTATGTTGTATTTTAAAATTCTTCCCTCTCCTTAATATTTTCTGCTTGTCTGAGCTTTCTCTTTTTAATCATCTGGGCAGAAATCTATAGCTTTGCTTAGCAGCTCTGCCATGTAATTTTGTGACTATTCCCAAGTGACCTAGACACAAGTTATGGGAAAACAGAGATTGGAATAAAAGCACTGATGGTTTGCCCTGCTGTCTCGGGATCAGAGTTTCATCGATCAGAGAGCATTTTCTCTTTCCTCAGAGTTTTCTTTCCTGCTGACTCCAGTTGGGACTTCCACTATCATCACCAAAAGATGATTTAGGAACTGGATTGTAAAAAGGAAACAACAACAACTAAGCACAACCTGAGGATTTTCTCCCTGGATCTTCGAGCTAGAACCAGAGGACCTCTCCTCTACCTACTTGCATAATTCTCACTTCCAAGCTTCAGGTCAGAGGATCCTAGAGGGGAAGAAAGCAGCAACTTCATGACTCCTTCAGTGTTCTTCCCATATCCACCTGCTAGCACTTAACTTTTTGGGTCCTCAAATAACTATCTCATTCAGTATGTCTAGTTTTTTTTATAAGATTTTATTCATTTATTTGAGAGGTAGATTTACAGACAGAGAGGGGGAGACAGAGGGAAAGGTCTTCTATCTGCTAGAGCATTGGATCAGAAGAGGAGGAGCCGGAGCTCAAACTGGCACCCATATGGGATGCAGGCGGAGGCTTAGCCTGCTATAACACGGTGCCAACCCCCCTCTATTTTATATTATTACATTTAATCATTATACATTTTTGTTACGTGCACATCACTTGTGAGTAGGACTTAATCTAACATCTAGTTTTCCAAATCAATGCAACAAAAATCTTAAAAAAATACAATTTTTAAAAAATGTGTAATGTATTGAGATAGTTAAAAAATATAACTACCATATTTTCATTTTTGCATTTAAAATTCCTCCTGTTTCTTTTCCGTAGCTACATGTTTTTCTATCACTCGTGACCCTTTTTTCTGCAGTGTAGATAGCCATTTTCATGTCTCTTGTGTATTCTTCCAGAATTTCTTGGTGCATGAATAAGCAAATAGAGTACATAATTACAATTTTAGCATTTTTATACACACAAGTTACCATAATGTAATATTGTTGTATTTCATTTATATAGTACAAATTCTCTGAGCACTCTCCACATCAGTACATAGATAGCTTCTTTAGCTCTGGTCACCTCTACCTCCATCATACATGCTATCTGAAGGGAATGTCTTGCTTGTCCTATGGAAACCTTGGAATACTGATGTGATTCTCACGATTGGCTTTGTCTGTGAAAGGCATTGAGATTCACCATGTGTGCCGAAACCTCTTTGCTCCTGCTTCTTGTTTTTCAGAACTTTCTGCAATTAAATATCTCACTTTTGAAAGTATATACTTCTGAATTTCTTTGACTGATGACCTATTAGTTATAAAGACATTCCATACATGGAAAAGATAGTCGTTTAGTTAAGCAAAAATTATCAGCCGGCGCCGCGGCTCACTAGGCTAATCCTCCGCCTTGCGGCGCCGGCACACCGGGTTCTAGTCCCGGTCGGGGCGCCGGATTCTGTCCCGGTTGCCCCTCTTCCAGGCCAGCTCTCTGCTGTGGCCAGGGAGTGCAGTGGAGGATGGCCCAGGTGCTTGGGCCCTGCACCCCATGGGAAACCAGGAAAAGCACCTGGCTCCTGGCTCCTGCCATCGGATTAGCGCGGTGCGCCGGCCGCAGCGCGCCGGCCTCGGCGGCCATTGGAGGGTGAACCAACGGCAAAAGGAAGACCTTTCTCTCTGTCTCTCTCTCTCACTGTCCACTCTGCCTGTCAAAAAAAAAAAAAAATTATTTTTCAGTAATTCTCTTTTTTGAAAATCTTACTGCATTACTTTCTTTTTGTTGTAATCTTTGACAATGTCAGCTGCCATTCAAGATTTCAATTCATCTCTAGATACTGTGATTGATCTCTTTGCCTGACACTATTTTAAAAGTAAACTATATATTAGTCTTCTCACTCTGCTTTTCCTTTCTCACCATCTTACACTTTGTTTGTTTCTTTTATCTGTGTATCTGTGGTCCAATCTTGATGATCTCTTTAGAAAAATGAACTGATGCACATCATCAATAAACTCTTTCATTTTGTTTTTAATTTCAATTTATTTATTTATTATTTTAGAAATTTTCCTTGGTTTCTTTTCAAACATATATTTTGTCTTTGCCTTTTTTCTTTGTTCTTATTTTTGGCACACTTTTTTATTTCATTAAAAAATGTAGATATACTTAATTTGTGTTTTGGATTATAGGATAAACATTTATCTCTTTTATTATTTCTGATTCTTTCATCTTTTAGTGACTTATTTACTCTTTTAAAAATGATTTGTTTATGTCTTTATTTATTTATTTGAAAGCCTGAGCGACCCAGCCAGAGGGGGGAAACGGGGAGGGGAGAGGAGATATCTGCCATCTACTGGTTCCTTCCTCAAATGACCATGACATCCAGGGCCCCGGGGACTCCATCCTGATCTCCCACATGGGTGGCAGGGGCCTAAGGGGTTGAGCCGTTTTCCGTTGCCTTCCCAGCCACATTAGCAGGAAGCTGGACTGGAAGCGGAGCAGCCAGGACTCAGAACAGTGATGACACAATCATGTTCATTGAGCTTTGTCTGTAGGAGTCTAGGAGTGTGATTTGAGGGAGCAGTCAATAGAATGGATTGCAGATTGCTTCTGCCTGTCTTCTGGGGAAGCTACCTACCCCCAAAAAAGGACCACCTAATTGTTTTTAGCTTGGAATAAGTTCAAATTTACAAAACAGTACAAGCCAGTCCCAAGCATCTGTCACTCAGATCACCACTTCTTAACATTTTGCCTCCATTTGCTTTATTGTTTTTCTTTTCTTGAACCATTTAAGAGTAGAGTCATGAATTGTGTCCTTAAATTCTTAAGTATTCCAGGGCGTTTTCCCAAGAAAAAGGATATCTCACAAATTCTGTTCTTATAGGCAGAGAACTTATCATTGATCAAACTATCATCTGAAATAGAGAGCAATTCACATTTTTCAAATTATTCCGATAATGTCCTTTTTTTTTTTTTCTTTTTTGGACAGGCAGAGTGGACAGTGAGAGAGAGAGAGAGAGACAAAGAGAAAGGTCTTCCTTTGCCGTTGGTTCATCCTCCAATGGCCGCCGCAGCCGGCACGCTGTGGCCGGCACACCACGCCGACCTGAAGGCAGGAGCCAGGCGCTTCTCCTGGTCTCCCATGGGGTGCAGGGCCCAAGCACTTGGGCCATCCTCCACTGAACTCCCGGGCCACAGCAGAGAGCTGGCCTGGAAGAGGAGCACCTGGGACAGAATCCGGTGCCCCAACCGGGACTAGAACCCGGTGTACCGGCGCCGCAAGGTGGATGATTAGCCTAGTGAGCCACAGCGCCGGCCCCGATAATGTCCTTTTAAGCCAAAAGAATACCTTGAATTTTACATTAGTTATCCCATCCCATTAGCCTTCTTTAATCCATGCAGTTTTATTTCATTGACATTTTGAAGAGTACAGGACACTTACTTGTAGAATGTGCCCCTTTCGGGATTTTTCTGATGTCCCCTGCTTATTAATTTCAGGTTACCTGTTGTAGCTCTCTATACACACCATGTCCTCTCCTCAGTAAAGGATCACCTTAAACGCATGCAGTTTCCTGACCTGCGCTTTTTAAAAAGCACCGTGAAGCATATGATGCAATGTGTGGGATACCAGCCGGGGTTACTGCTCATCAGGGAGAACACTTGCCCTAGGTATGATCGGTGCTCAGCCAAACAGGCCGTGTTGCCCCTCATCTTTCAGGAGAGCAGTCTGTTTTGTTATGGATGTTCTCTAATTCACCCTTTCTGGAAGCATTTGGGTCTTGACAGGTCCTTGCTTCACCTGGAAGTTCCCCCCACATTGCTCGGAGTGTTTTAACTTCCCTCTCATTGTCAAAGCCCAAAGCTCTGGGTTTCCCGGAAAGTGGAGCCTGCAGGCCCCAGCCAGCAGCAGTTTTGCTTCCCTGGTCTGAAGTCCTAGGAGTTGCTGCTCACACGCAGACCCTGTGGCCTCTCTCGTAAACTTAGCTATGCATTTACAAGTAGATCTTTCATAATCGTTGGTCATTTGCAAAGGGTTCAGTAGTGTTTTCAGAATGTTTAATTACCCATATTGCCAACAGATATTGAAGACAGATACTTTTGACCTCTATTCCAAACCCATTATTGATTTCTTTATTTCCTTAATTCATTGATTCAGAAAAATACTACTTGGGGACTTTTTCAGCCTTAGGAACCTAAATCTATCCCTGTCTCTATTTTACCTCTACTTCCTTGTTTTTTATCCTTTAATTAAGTCTAGAAATGAGTCCTAAGGCTGCATTAAAAAGGCTTGCTTGATGCAGGCATGGGGCAGGTATTGTGGCACAAGGGGCTAAGCCTCTGCTTGGGACACCCACATCTCATATTGGAGCACTGATTGAGTCCCTGCCGCTCCACTTCCAATCCTCCTCCCTGCTAGTGTTCTTGGGAAGCAGAAAGAGGATGTTGGCTCGAGTACTTGAGTTTCTGCCACTCACATGAGAGGCCTAGATGGAATTTCTAGCTCCTGGCTTTGGCCTAGATCAGCTCTGGCTGTTGTGGGCATTTAGGAAGTGAGCTAGTGGATGGACGATAACTTTATCTCTCTCTCTCTCTTTCTCTCATTCTATCTTTCAAATAAAAAAGTCAATTATTTTTAAAGGTTGCTTTACCCTGTTCATCTCAAGATCATCTTCCTCTCAGCTTCCACAACTCTGTAGATTTCTTCCCTTATTCTATTTCATACATCTATTAAGTACATACTGTGTGCTGGACATTGTGTACACAGTAGAGGATAATCACTGTCCCTGAAGTTAAAGAATTCACAGAATGATGGAGACAGCAAACATGGAAGCTGCTGCCAGCAAAGATGAACTATGAGTTTGTTTCAATAAAAATGTCAAGCACCCCTGTAACACTGTTACAGGCCAGCCATATGCTAAATCCCTTATGTATCTTAGCTCCCTTTGTTATCAAAAATACACTGTGAGTAAGGTGTTATTTGTTATTCATATTCTGTAGATGAGATAGCTGAAGCACAGGAAGTTTGGTAAAATATAGAAAGCTGAGGTGCACCTTTCCAAGATTTGAATCCAAGTAGTTGACCGTGTATGTATGTTCTTAGATCTCATTCTAAAGAGGAATGAGAAAAGAACAAGACATTGCAATCTCTGGGCCTTCTTTATTTATGCAAGTGCCTTGAAAAGAGTCTAGGCTCATGGTTGCACCCTTCATAGCATCTATCCATTGCCTGGCTCCCAGCAGGGGCTAAGTACATGTTTGCTGAATTGACCTTTCTTGAACTGGCTCCTGGGGAGTGGGATGTAAAGGGCACGGGCAGAAATAAGAAGTTTGTTGATATGAACGGGCAGCTGCTGTCTATCTCCAGTGAGCAGACAGGGTGAAGTGGAAGGCAGTCCCCGAGTGCTCAGTCCTGCTGTTTACTGATCAGGAAGCACAGAGCAGCTGTCCACAAACAGTCCCAGGAGGCTGCTGGCCCCATCATTACACTTTGAGAGTACTGTGAGGGGGCCTTCCTCACTGGTGTCTACTGTGGCTTCACCAAAGTGCCTAGACGTCAAGGGTATCTCACTCGACTGAGTAGGAGACACTCAAGGTCCCTCAGCTGCTACTGACCAATAATTCCTTTCCTCTAGTTAATTTCCTAGGCCAGATTTTTAATCAGAGCTTCAGTATGTATAATTTTATGGGGAAGTGAGAAGATGTATAACCATATAGAGATAAAAAAAAATCTATCCAAGTGTTTATTGGATTGCAGGAAGGTGCTTTATTCCACCACTGTATCCTGATGGGAAAACACATAGAAAGGCGAATGGTGTATAGAATAGAGACGGAGACCTTGTGAAGGACAGATATCTTTATCAGCATCTTGACTCTGCTTTCCTTTGAACACCTGTGCCGCACTAGCTGCTGAAGAAGATTATGGACTCTTAAAGCAGCAACTGAGTCTCACTAATCCATAACCATTTTTAGACCGTTACATTTACTAGAGCTGGTTACCTTTATTAAAACTAACTCTTGGAGGCCAGTGCTGTGGCATAGTGGGTATAGCCCTAGCCTGCAGTGCTGGCATCCAGTGTGGGTGCCGATTAGCGTCCCAGTTGCTCCACTTCTGATCCAGCTCTCTGCTATGGCCTGGGAAAGTGGTAGAATATGGCCCAAACCCTATGTGGGAGACCTGGAAGAAACTCCAGGCTCCTGGCTTCGGATTGGCCCAGCTCTAGCCATTGGGGCCATTTGGGGAGTGAACCAGAGGATGGCAGACTCTCTCTCTCTCTCTCTCTGCCTCTGCTTTTCTGTAACTCTGCCTTTCAAATAAATGAATAAATCTTTTTTTTTTTTTAAAAAAAAAAAAACCTAACTCTTCCATTATAATTTAGTGCATATTAAGTTCAAAATGTATTTTTATTTAATCATAGAATACTTTAACATATAACATTTTATATAGGAAATTCCATACTGCAGAACATAAAGAAAATGTCCTCTTTAAACAGATATTAAACACTATTATACACTTCTTCTAGGATTTTACTTCCCTTATCAAAGTCTTCATTTTCCAAGTCCTCACTGGCAATACTACCTGCGTGGGTAAGAGGCCCTCCATAATGATGGACCTCATTTTTCAATATCCCTGACTTCAGCCTCAGTCACACTGGCTGCATTCTTGTCACTTGTATGCACCAGGCTTCTCCGATGTCCCACTACTGTATTCTAGGGACTTAGCAGATGCCTGCCATCCAGGTTTCTGTGCATAGTAACTCGAAGTCCTTAAGTTGAAGGAGTTTAGAGTCCACTATGCGGACTCAAGTCTGCTACCCATGCCTAAGTGACATTATTGAAATGAACATTTCAGAAACCATGTTTGTAATTTCCCTTTGCTTGAGCAACCCTCTCTTGAATCTACTCATGTATACCTTACTCATCCTTGAAAAGTCAGGCTCATATTTCATAGGACAATTTCCTTATATCAACAGATTCCCAAGATGTATCCCATGAAACATGACTTTTGGAAGATGATACTAGTATAGGCCAGGCTAAGAGATCTGTGGCAAAGAAATTTGGGAACTGTTTTATTAAATAAGGTCCTGTCTATAGGTCCTTTCAGAATTTTTTATATAAGTAAGTATTTTGAGTGTTCAAGAATTAAATAGAGAATATGACATTTCTCAAGAACGTTGATGAGAGATGTTTTTATCCCATAGACTATCAATCAGTAAAAATGTTCTCTCAGGGTGCTGGTGCTGTGGTGTGGTAGGAAAACCGCCAACTGCAATGGCGCCGGTTTGAGTCCTGGGTAGTCCACTTCCAATTCAGCTCCCTGCCAATGCTCCTGGGAAGGCAGTAGAGGATGGCTCAAGTGCTTGAGATCCTGCACCCAAGTGGAAGACCCTGAGGAGGCTCCAGGCTCTTGGTTTCAGCCTGGCACAGCCCTGGCCATTGAGGCCATTTGGAGACTAAACCAGTAGATTGAAGATCTCTCTCTCTCTCTCTTTTTCTCTCTATAACTTTGCCTTTCAAATCAATAAAGAAAATTTCTTAGGGAAGAAAGTTCTCTGGATATAAACTGAAATTTTTGTGATTTTTTCCCACTGATCTGAATTCTAATAAGACATTATTATCTACAGTACACTATGTTACCCTTTTTCAGTTACTAAGTGTTTCCTTATTTCCAGAAATACTTTTAATACCTTGTTGATTAAATCAATGTAAAAGAAGAAACATTTAATATTAACCTAAATAAACCAAAATGAAAGAAATAGAAACTTTTAGTTTCCACAATCAAATAGATTATAAAACTTGCATAGTATAATTGCCTTTAGATTCTTGGGAATTTATGTAAAAATAAATGCATTACAGAGCTTTTGATTTATCATAAAAGTTGCAGCAGATAAATTTACAATAATTACTGAACCTAAATCCAAGCAAGAATATGTCATAACTATTCTTATATAAAGGACATTGAAAACTAAATTGACATATATCTTTAAAAATTTTGGAGAAGCACTGTTAGAATGAGATTTTGGAAAGAAATGCATATGGAAATAATATTAAACAGTAATTCAGGGAAGGAAATTCTTTGATAAGTTGAGATAACACCAAGAATATTAAGATACATGCTTGTCTGTGGGTCATAGGAACCCAAAGTAAACTTGATTTCAAATAAGCAAAATGTTTATTTCCTTTTACCTAGGGACCTAGTGTTTCAAAGCTGATCTCCAGGTTCCTCCCTGAGGCTATCCATCAACTGGGATTCTTTCAATCAACTTGCATCACAAATCGGAAATGTTGCCCTTGCTGTCACCATCCAGGATGGCTCAGTCCCACGTTCTCAATGTGTTCAACAGAAGGCGAAAATCATCAACAAGTAGTGTGTCTTCCTTCCACTCACTCCACCAAAGGCCTGTACATCACTAGAAAGCCAGATCTGGCTGCAATGTTCACCAGGAGAGGTGATATTTATACTGGTGGTCAGGTATCTGGCAAAATAAGGAAGGGACAATGGATGTTGCAAAAAAATAGTGATCTCTGCCACAACTAGCTCTCAGTTTTCTTTCCTGGGGTCTAATTTAACACATAGGTAGCATATCCATGTTTTACAAGCATTTCTTGAAATGTCGTGGATGAGTTTTGGACAAATATTTTATTTATTTTAAATTACATTTACAAAATGGTGGTTAATGTGATTATTTAATATTGCTTATTAAAGATCTTCATTATATTAAATTCCAGAGAAGCAGGGGGAGATTGGATGTTCTTTCCTAACATGTCTAGCACTAGCACAGAAGGGAAGGATTAATCTCAAGCTTTTTTCTCTACTGGAGACCAAGAACCTGCAATACTAGGACATATATACAGTGGTACTTGACATTCCAGAGAATACACTTTGGCCATTGCATCAGTTAACCATTATCACAATAGTGCAGCAGTACAAACCACTTCAAAACTTAATGGCTCAAAATAACAGTCACTTATTTATCTCACAGTTTTGTGACTCATAAATTTTGGCAGAGATCAGCAGGGCTCTCTCTGCACCAGCAGTCCGATGTGGGTCAGAGGATGCTCTTACACTCTTGGCTGCACTGCCTCCCCTACCTCACCTTGCCTGGGAGAACTGGGTGACTTGGCTCTGCTTTCCACGGTCTCTCACCTTTGGCAGGCTAGCTGGGCAGAGGCAAAGGTCCAAATGAGAGAAAGGATGCCTGTAAGGGCTGGGATAGTCATTTCCGGCACATTCTATCAGCAAGGGTAGTGAGTCACAAACTAGTCAAGCATTAAGGTGTTGGGAAATAGACTCCACCTCTTGATCAGTCAGAGGTGCTACAAAGTCAAAGGCCTAGGTACACTAGGGGTGGAATATTGCAGCTGTATTATCTGTCTAAATGCCACCATTACTTGGTTTGATGTTTTGTAGTGCTAGTAAAAGTATAAAACCTTGGGAAGTTTAAGTTTAAACAATTTTCTATCTCTTCCCAGAAAGTATGAAGACTCCAGGTATAAGAAAAATTCACTTATATCTCTGAGTTATAATGAAAATATAGATAAATATTAGAACCACGGGGAAATGTTGCTTAAGAAACAATTCCTGCGATCCTAAATTTTGCTCTAGCTCATTTCTGTTTAGACTCGTGCCATGTAAATTAGTAGTGAAACCAATTTCCACTTATTGATGATATGTGTAGATCCCTTTAAGTTATGATAAAAAGCATTCTATTATTGTGATTAAAATGTGCTCATCTTTTCTTTATGAAAAATCACATGGATAAAAGAGGTATGATCCTTAATATATGTCTAGCCTCTGACTCTCAGTTTCTTGATCTGTAAAATGAGGGAATAATGTTTGTACCAATCTCATAAGACTGTTTGGGGACTTCGATAAGATACATACTGGTGTTCAATAGTAATAGCTCTGGTTGATTATTGTCACTAACGTCATACAACTGAAGAGCAATAGTTTGACTTCTTGTGAATCCAGGTCTATATACAATTCAAAATAAACATTAGGACTTTCAGTGGAGCAAGACAGGTTGGCAGATGGAAGACATGTGTTTACAGTCACTTGTCCTGTAATAATAATGAGCTATCCATAGGAAGAATAGAGCCATTATTTCGGATACTGAGAATCCAACGGAAAAGTGAACAACTGGATACATATCCAGGAAAAGTAGAAGCCTATGATGAAGCGCAGGAAACCTGAGCATGTTCATGAGGAATCCGACACGGGCTCCTTCTGAAAGTGTAGATGTGTTCTAGATGGAGAATTAAGTGGAGAGTCTACAAGAAGCAGAGAGAAACTGCTCATCACATGTAGAGATTATGAGAGATTCAATAGCTTGATACTCTCTGACACAGCTGGGGATGTATTACTGAAACCACAAGGGTCCAGTGAAAATCTAAGACTGGATAGTAAGATTTCTGGCCTTATTCTTCCACTTAGATCCAGGAAAATCATCCAAGATCAGCAGAAGTATGAGAAACCCTCTAATATGTACAAAGGAGCAAGGATAACCAAGAGATTCAGAAGCAATTCAGGAAACCAATGGCAATGTTCTAAAACACAGCGACTTAGATTCCATAAGTTAACAGAATGCATTACAGTCAAGAAGTAAGAACAGAAAAGCACACAGAGGAACATTCGGGGAACAAAATAGAAATCTTTGGAAATTAAATGCATATAGGTATAAAAGGATTAGAACATAAAATTTAATAAATCTTCCAGAGAGTAGAACAAAAAGATAAAATATAGAAAAGAGAGACAAGGTAAGGAACTCAGATGATGTTTTAGAAAATCTGTTTTGAAGAAGACAGAATTTCAGAAAAATAAAGTTTAGAAAGAAGGGAAGTTTACAAAAAAAGAATTAAGGAGTTTTCTCAAACTGAAGCACATGGGTTCCAAATTAGAAAGATGAGTGAAGTCCCTTAGCACAATGCTGCTTGCTTTAAGATATATATGCAGAATATTATGATTTTCTAAAATTAAGAGTATAATTTTAATAAAAAGAAAATATTTTAAAACATCACTGGTGTGTTGAAAATAAACTAATACAAACATTGAAAGACTGTACTGCTTTATTGATTTTAGGTATAAGATTGGTTCACGTCTAGTGCCTCCAACTAATGATGTAAAATTGTGGTGAGGACGACAGAGCTTCAGGCTCCAAATGCTGTAAGTAAGACACAGGAGCTGAAATGTGCTGGTTTAAAACAGATATGAAACCTGAACGACACCAGAATCCAAAGAAAAGAGAATCAAGCTCTGGGAAATGTGTGAAAAATAAACCTGAATTGGAATGGGTCAAAACCAGGAAATCAAGGCTCACCAAACCAGAATCCAAAGCCACTGGAAAAATTAGGAATAATAATGCATCAGGTTATGTCTCAGGAAGCAGCTTGGTGGAAGGCTCAGATTTCAGGACCTGCAATGTCATGTCTGTAAAGTACAGGGGATAAGATTCTGTACTTAGAATGGTGATGGTCTCAGTTTCAATCTGAGCACCCTCCTTATTAGCTGGGTGACCCTGGGCAATTTGGTTGAACTCTCTGAACCTTTGTTATAAATGTGTTCTTTTTGTTTTGTTTTGTTTTTGTTTTTGTTTTTGTTTATGAAGCCATATCTGAAAGACCTAAGCCAGAGTATAGAATATAGTAAATAGTCAACAAATGACAGTCATTTTTACTGACACGATTATTATTTTCTTACTATGAATTGGGTTTGATAGCTACTGTGACTTTAAATATATTTAGTTATGTCAGTTTTCCCATTTATAAAATAGAGATCATATGATTATATGAGAATTTATTTTAAGAAATTATGAGTCTTAACGGAGATAATATATGTAACATTCATATCACTTAGTAAGTGTTAAATATTGTTGATGATAGTAATAACATTACTGTAACTTACATGATTAAGATTTTTTTTGGATTTTTTTGTCCAACCTATTTATTATTTTTCATTGAGCATTCTATTACTTGTAGCCTCTCTGGTAGCCAAATAGTAAGGCTTCTTTTAGGCAATGGACTATTGTGGAAGAATTTCTCTTATTGTTATGAAAGTTTTTACTAGAGAGGGCTTATTACTATAATATAAAATTTATGACCATGATTCAGCTTCTAAGCTTTAAGAATTTTTCTAGAGGATCTCAAACCAGTGCTAATCACAAGCTACTTTGGTTTAGGTCATCTTCAAATTATACGGGGTTTCCAAAAAGTTTTTTACTTCTCTACCCTCATCCTAATTCAGCTAAACAGACTCCAGTATATTCTGAAACTTGTTGAGCATCCTTCCTCCTGCCCATATCTGACTGCAGAATCCACCCAATGATGTTTTCAGCCAGTCCTAAGTTCCTTCATCCTAGGACAAAGTTGGGTTAGTTTTAAGTCACCTAAATCATATATTTTTATTTATTTATTTACTTACTGAGGGGCAGAGGCACAGGGAAGGAGTGTGGGAGAAAAGGAAGAAGAGAGAGAGCACTGTTGGCGGCCAGGAACACAATCCAGTTCTCCCAGATGGATGGCTGGAACCCAATTGCTTCAGCCATCACTGCTACTACCACATTAGGAGGAAACCGGAGTCAGACGCCAGAGCTGGAATTGAATCCAGACACTATGATAAGGGATGTGGGTGTCTTATCTGCTAGACTAAAAGATATTCTATTTCAAAAATGTCTTTTTTCCCCAAGAAAACTTTTATTTAAGGTATACAAACTTCATGCATTTCATGTATACACATTTAGGAACAAATGATTCTTCCCATCCTAACCTCCCTCCCACCCACACTCCCATCATCTTCCTCCTCCCTCTGCTGTTGCCATTCTTATTTTTTACAAAGATCTATTTTCAGTTAACTATACACTCCTAAGATTAACCTTACATGAAGTAAAGAGTTCAACAAATAGTATGAAAAAAAAAAGTTCCTCAACAGTCAAGACAAGGGCTGTTGAAAATCATCACATCTCAGAGTGTCAATTTCACTTCTGTAGATTACCTTTTAGGTACTCTATTAGTTACCACAGATCAGGGGAAACATATGGTATTTGTTATTTGGGAATGGCTTATTTCACTAAGTATAATGGTTTCTAGTTGCATTATAATTTTGTTGTAAATGACAGGGTTACATTCTTTTAATCACTGTGTAGTATCTAGCCATCAATTGATGGACATCTGGGTTGATTCCATGTTTTAGCTATCATGAATTGAGTTTCAATAAACATGGGGGTACAGATAACTCTTTCATATGCTGATTTAATTTCCTGTGGATAAATTCCCAGGAATAGGATGGCTGGGTCATATGGTAGGGTTATATTCAGGTTTCTGAGGCATCTCCATACTTTCTTCCACAGTGGTTATATCAGTATACATTCTCAGCAACAGTGGATTATGATGCCTTTTTCCCACACCTTCACCAGCATTTCCTGTTTGTTGGTTTCTATATGAAAACCATTCTGACTGGGATGAAGTGAAACCTCACTGTGGCTGTGATTTCATTTCCCTAATGGCCAGTGATCCTAAACATTTTTTCATGTGTCTTTTGGCCATTTGAATTTCCTCGTTTGAAAAATGTCTGTTCAATTCATTTGCCCATTTCTTAACTGGATTTTTTATTTTGTTGTTGTTGAGTTTCTTGAGCTCTTTATAGATTTTAGATAGTAATCATTTATCAGTTTCATAGTTTGCAAATATTTTCTCCTATTCTGTCAGTTCACTCTTCACTTTGCTCATTATTTCTTTTGCAGTGCAGAAGCTTCTCAGTTTGACGTAATCCCATTTGTCAATTTTGGCTTTGATTGCCTGTGCTTCTGGTGTTTTAGCCATGAAGTGTTTTCCTATGCCAATGCCTTGAATGATTTCCCCAGTGTTTCTCTGGTAATTTGACAGTATCAGGTAGTAGACTTAGGTCTGTGATCCATTTTGTGTGGATTTTTGTGTAAGGAATGGATCTTGTTTCATACTTCTGCATGTGAAGATCCAGTTTTCCCAGTACCATTTGTTGAAGACACTGTCCTTGCTCCAGGGATTGATTTTAACTCCTCTGTCAATATAACTTGGCTGTAGATGTATGGATTGATTTCTGGAGTTTCTATGTTTTTACATTGGTCTACACATCAGTTTTTGTGTGAGTACCAGGCTGTTTTGACTATAACTGCTTTATAGTATGTCTTGAAATCTGATATAGTGATGTTGTTTTCGGAGGATGGGGAGAGAGAAATTTGCCCTGTTTTTCCTTCTGAGTTGGCAGGTACCTTGTCCCCCAAGGTGGTCCAGGCTGGACTCATGCCATGTTCTGCCCAGAGCTATATCACCAGTGGCTTGGGCTGTTGCAGTTTGGTATCATTTAACTCTCCAGAGCTGGCACTAAGACTCTCAGCTGTTGGGATCCTGTTTTGTGTCCATACTCATGCTGTGCATCCATACCCACCACATAGATCCATAGCATCCTTCTTCCATCTGTGGAATTTCTACAGCAGTTTTTTCCCTAACTCTTCCCTGAGATTGAACTCTCTCCCCCACCTCATCCCTTTTTAACTATTTCCCCCTAGCCTAGAGCAGTAAACTCCATCCCTAATCTGCCATCTTGGAATATCTCCCCAAAATGTCTTTCCTTTTAATGCTTTTGGATAACCTTGTGAGTCAGAAGCACAGACATCCTCATGGTATAAAAAATGTTCCTTACAATATTTTGAATAGTGCATTTGAGTATCTTTCATTGCAGTATTTTTCCTTATAGTTCATTTATAACACAAGTGGTGAAACTGAGCCTGAGAAAACAACTGAGGCTGAGGAACAACTTTTATCAATAGATTATTTCCATAGAAGTGTTTATTTTCACAGTTTAGTACTTTCTGTCCTCTTTTGAGAAATTCTGATCAGTCTCTTCATTTGTTGTTCTAATATGATATTTATGTTATGTTGTTAGGCTACATAGTCTTAAATAAAAATGTTAATAAATTAATAAAATAATATATAATATAAATGTGTAGTATAATATAGTAATACAGTGAAAAGGAATCATAGCTTAATTATACCATTAGTTGCAAAATGACAATCAGTGATGGGGAATATCCAGTCCATGAGCTGCACAAGGCTCTTGAAATAATTTGGTCTGACTGTGTCAAGGCAACCACAAAAAAGGATGCAAAATTCAATAAATCTATAGCAGGCTAATTTTTAAGCTGATGATTTTGTATGGCCCACAACTGATGTTATAAACATACAAATGGCCCTTTGTATAAAAAGTTCCCCATCCTTGTTAGATCATATTAAGCAGAAAAAATATTAGATTTGGGGAATTTTTTCTAGTATTATTATTTTTACAAGCATGCACATGCTAGAAATTTCCAAACAACAGTTAACTTATCTTCTTTTTTTGTTGAATATTACTTTGATGATCTAAATCTTTCCTTTCTAAATTAAGGATCATCTTACAAATATAACAGGAACTGAAGAACATAATGCATTCCATGTGGGTGATTTCATATTTCTTTTGCTTTTTTGCGTTGAAATTATTAATGAAATGTTAAGCTAGTGCTTTTGCATTCAAGTTCTCTAGAGGTTTATTTTTAAATGAGAAGGTAGGAAGAACAGAGCCTCTATGTAGCTCTCCACCTCTGCAGCAAGAGAGCTGCATGAAGTCCCAGGCACATAACAATCAAGGGTTCTCTTTTTTAAAACCTATAGTCAGTAGAATAATTATGTAATTCAATGTGCATAGAAATCTCAAACTTCATAAAAAGTGACACATACAAAACATTTGCAGAAGACACTTATTTTTCTTATGTCCTTTTGAAAGCCTCACACAAGTGTAGCCACCTATGGCATAGTTGTAGAAACATAACTAGATTTCAAAAAAGCACAATCTCTTTATCACCACATCAGCACATGCATTTGTCAGAGTTTATTTTTATATTTTTATCTTATTAAGGAATGCCAGAGGATAAAATGAGAGAAATGTCTGACTGAGAGACAAATATTTCTCCAGAATACTCCTTAAGTATTTAATTCATATTTAGAGAATTTGAAACAGTTCTAGGACTAAGAATTGTGTGATTAGTTCATTGAGTTCCAAAGGGAAAATTGTATAAATATCAGGTTGCTCCCTAAATAAAGTACATTAATGACCATACTCGTTACAATAATTGCCAAGTTATATTTTTCTTCAAAAGCTGATTCTGCCTTTTTGCTCAAAACAAAAGAATAAAAACTCTGGTGCTGAGATCAAGTAAAGAAAAGAAGCTCAGTCAATCAGGAAATAGCTCTTTCATAATTTCTTAGTACCAACATGAATTTAATAGGGATCTATAGCATTTTAAGTAGGATTTATTTTCTGACAAAGACGTGGTACTCAACTTCTATTTTGAGAAGTATAAATGCGCCTATTTCCTCTGGAAGTTGCATTCAATAAATATGTATTCAGTGGGTTTTGTTTAGTTGAAGATATTGGTTCCTTTGAAATCCTAACCGTTTGTGTCACTAGGAGACTGCAGTACCTATCCACCTTGGAAGCTAATTGGAAAAGAAGAATGCTTTTTGATAATGGACTTCATTAGTGCCACAGTCTGCACAAAAGATGCATAGGGAGTGGCAGCTTCCATTGAAGTGACACTATTCGGCTAATTATACATATAAAGTAGGGTGTTTTCTCTATTTTCATTGTGTGTTAGGTTTTGACTACATTTCTGTGTACCAAACTCTTCATCACTAATGTTCTCCTTTAATATGAATAACGATGTGTTATACAGAAGGATGAGGTATTACCTTCTACAGAAACATGTCCCGGTTCATATACTAACGGTAATCTTGAAACTGACTTATCTATGGCAAATGTGAATGAGGTAATGCCTACATTCTTGCATAAACCCAGAAGACTTCTCAATGAAAATCACACAAAAAAAATCAAGTCTATCATTTGTTGGGATTGGCATTTATATAGGGTCCACTATGGGTGTTCATAAGAACTCTTCATGACAAGGGCTGATCAAGTCATTGTTTCTCATAGTGTCCATTTCACTTCAACAGGATTTATATCTTATGTTTATATCTTATTTATATCTTATGATATTTATATCTTATGATAAAGAGATTGTGCTTTGAAATCTAGTTATGTTTCTACAACTATGCCATAGGTGGCTACACTTGTGTGAGGCTTTCAAAAGGACATAAGAAAAATAAGTGTCTTCTGCAAATGTTTTGTATGTGTCACTTTTTATGAAGTTTGAGATTTCTATGCACATTGAATTACATAGGATTTATAGCTTATGTTATCTTATTTATATCTTATGTTACACTATTGCTGCATATTATAAGATGAATTTTGAACCCTAAACTTTATAAATTGAAGTCCCAACTGCCCAATATCTCAGAATGTAATGATAATTGGATATATGATCTTTAAAGAAAGATATCATGGAGCTGGTTCTGTGGCATAGTAGGCTAAGCCTCTTCCTACAGCAAGGGCATCCCATATGGTCACTGGTTTGTGCCCTGGATACTCCTCTTCCAATCCAGCTTTCTTCTAAGGGCCTGGGAAAGCAATAGAATATGGCTCAAGTGCTGGGACCCCTGCACCCACGTGGGAGACTCAGAAGAAGCTCCTGGCTTTGGCTTGACCCAGCTCCAGCCGCTGCGGCCATTTGGGGAGTGAACTAGCAGGTGGAAGACCTTCTCTCTGTCTCTCCCTCTCTCTGTCTGCAATTCTGCTTCTCAAATAAATAAATCTTTGAAACGAAAGAAAGATGTCATTGAGTTAAAATCAGTTCCTTAGGATGGTGCCTTAATCCAATATGACTGGTGTCCTTATAATAAATGACATCAGGGACAGGTGCCCACAGAGAGAAGGCCTTGTAATATAGTGGTGAGAAGGTGGCTATCTACAAGCCAATGCAAGTGTCCGCAGGAGAAACCAACCCTGATGACACTGGACATTGGACTTGTCATTGGACTTACAGAGTTCAGAACTATGAGAAAACAGATTTCCATTGCTTAAGCTACCCAATCTATGGTAGTTTGCCTGACAGTCTTGGAAAACATATACTGTATAATATGCTATTTTTGTGTATTCCTTCTTCTAGAAGGATATAAATGGGATCTCATTCAAGGGATGTGTTTGGAATCTGGCATCTTTTGATTAAGCTTTGATTGCTGAAGAAGAGTGCTGTGTATAGTCTATTCTAGAAGAGAATTAATCCAAGAAGCTTCATTCACTTATTAAATGTGAAAAGCACTTGTTGACCAAGCCAAACTCAAAACTGCAGAAGTATACAGGACTTTATTTGGGGTCTCTCAATTTGGAGAACTCACTCAGGTGGCTTCAAATTGGTATTCCAAAGAAGGCAAGGAAGGTGGGAGCAAACCCTGTTGTCTCATTACAAAGCAGCAAAGATTCTTTTGTGGGGAAATTTATTTTGTGGGGAAACACCTGATGGAGTTGAGATCAGCGACATGTGACAGGGACATATGATGTATGACCAATAGAAGTAACAGAAAACAATGTATTTTCACTTAGTAAAAATGTCCATAAAGCAAGTGTCTGATAATCGCGTGTGATGACTCTTGAGTCCCTTGAGAGAGGTGATTAGCCCACTGTTGCAGGTGCCTGTGGTTCAAGTTCACATTCTCAGTCAGCACTGGTTCCCTAAAGGCCTCATGACTTACTTTTGAAAAGCTCTTTTAAATTATCGTTCCTTTTACTTTTTTACTCCTGTATAAGGAAAAATTCCAAACAAAGGATACACAAACATTTTCTTCCTTGAGAAACAGATGGATGGATTCACCTCTTCTTGTTTTTGCTGTAAATAAAATGCCTTATACAGAAGATCAGTGGCTTTTATGGAGAATGGGGAAATTGCAAATACATCGTTAACCTCAGTTTTCCTTGGTCATGGTTTACATCCTAATGGATTTTGTTCCTGAATAACTTTCTACCTGGATATACCTGGATCTCCCTCTCTCCCTCTCTCTCTTTCTGAAAGTAATAGCTCTTTTCATGTTGCTGAGTTCCATCTGTGAGAGAGAAAGGGTTTTATCTTTGAAATGAAGCATGGGGCACATTTTGTTTGCTGTTGTCTGTCCCAATTCAGTAATAAGAGAAACGAAAACTCTCTCCAGACTGTAGTGGGAGGCTGTAGGCAAGGGTGGGTACTTTCATATCCTGCCCAGCATCCTCAAATATGTTCAGTGGATGTTTACTGCTGCGCTACCCGGATCCCCATTCATCTGCTCAGAGACATAATCACATGACGCATCGAAAAAACTTAAGTAGTCAGAAACAAAGCACAGACAGGGACAGAAAAGAAGCAGTGTTTTGTAAAGGCTGGGTGTGGCAGCGCCTTCTTGCCTTTGCTTCAGGGGATTCTCTATCTACCAGGGTTGCGGAAACCTGGAGTAAGGATGTACAGCTTCCCAGTGCCTCCTTGTCTCGGGAAGTAACCGATTAAGGACCGTGCTGCCGGTGGTGAAAGAACTCAGCAGAGCAGTCAGAGTGCTCTTTATTGAGTGCACTGAAAGGGAGCAGGGGGCAAGCTTGGGTCACAACCTGGGAGATGCACATGAGGCAGATTGCCCTCAACCAGGGACTGTCCCCGCACTAGGGGCTTTCCCATCAGGATTGCCTTGTTGTCAGGTGCCCAGGTGACCTCCACACTCACGTTTTCATATTCAATGTAATAGAGGAGGGGAAGGGGCAAGATAGAGGAGGAAGACACTCCACTGAACAAATCCTTGACGTCTTATTTAAAGCATCATGAGAGAAGCACAGACCACCTCCTCCGTGTCCCCAGCTGCAAGTAATTATTTTCCTCCTCTGAATTCCCATATCCCACAAAACGCGAACTCTCCTGGTCTTTACCATCCTGTTTTGCATTACAACGACCAGGAGCGCCACTTAAGTACACTATTGTCTCAGCTCCACATCCTTCAGTCCTTGGATCATCTGCTTGTGCAGCTTGCTGGGTCTGCTACTTCACAAGGCACAGGTAGCCTTTGCCAGCTGCTCCCGGTTCAGCTGACTAAATAGGGAACAATAGCAGGAGACAGAAAGGGGAGGAGGGAAGAGAGTCACACCTTCCTGTTAACTCCCATTTCTGTAGCCTGAGCTATAGGTAGTGCAAGTTCATTCCAGTTGCAGCAATTGAATCCGCTGTACGATTCTCCCCCGGAAACAACAGGACCAGCTTCGTTAGGTCCACATCGGAGACACCAGTCAAGCAGCCGCATTCTCTTTTGGCTTCACAGCCCTCCTCCCTGTCCAAGCTTCCACATTTAACAAGCCCAATCTCTTTGCTGCTTTTCACAGCTCCGGCCCTGTTTCCTGTGGCTGCTAACTGGATAATTCTCTGGTGTTCTCTTTTTGCCTTTTCAGTTCCTACCATACCTGGATAATAATGATTTTTTGGCAAGTTTTCCCTATTAAAATAATGGAGATGGTTTTTTATGCCCTTCTAGGAGTGGTTATGCTTTCCTGCCTACTGATTTGTGAGTTCATTAACCGTGCCAAATAATAATATAAATGATATCATCCTTGTTTGTTGAGTAATTATTATGTGTTTTATTCAATCCTAAATCTTCACGTGTTTTCATTTGTTCTTCACAATTTTATAAAAATCTCATTGGCCCCCTTCACAGACAAAGAAACCAAGAATCAGGAAGTTAAGAATTGAGGGAGTTAAAAACCTGCCAAATGCCAGAACAAGTATTTGAGTTTTACTCTGAACCCCAAGCTCTTAAGCATTCTATTCATTTGTCTCTTTTATATTTGTGCCCTAATTCTTTGCTTCCTATCCCTATTAAAGTCCTAGTTTACCACATTTTGAGAGTAGGCAATTGAGAATGATTGCTAAATAATGAGTATGCTAAATAATTAAGCTGGAAAGGCTTAGGGTGTATTCACTTGAGAAAATAAAGCTTCTTTTTAATTTTTTTTAAAGATCTGTTGAACTCTATACTTAGTGTAGGGTTAATCTTATGTATATAAAGTTAACTGAAAGTAGATCTTAATAAAAAATAAGAATGGGAATAGGAGAGGGAGGAGGAAGAAGGGTGAGCGTGTGGATGGGAGGGACGGTAGGGTGGGAAGAATCACTATTTTCTGAATCTGTATTTATGAAATGCATAAATATATATTTATATATATAATACATATATTATATATATATATTTCTCTGTCAAACTTAGAAGAAGAAATGATGTTATTTGGAAGGTGGATGCAAGCATCAGCGTGCCACACTAACAGGCAAATCCATATCAGAACTGATGACTTTTACTGCTCCATAATTCATAGTCTATAGTTTAACTCCAGGTTAAGGGGAAGAAATTATTTCACCAGCAGCTGCAAACATATCACCTATAGGTGTAGATAATGAATGTTACCATGGATACAGTATAATTATATCACCTGAATAGAATCTAAGAGAATTGTGAAACAAGAGACAAAGAAATAACCTTAATTATTCATTTTTTTGAAAACCCCTTTGGGCCATTTAATAGTAAAGTAGGGTGACTGAGGAACACATACATTTCATGCCCATATGCCACAGAAATAACCAATTAGACACAATGTGCCAGTACTAATTATAGACATGATTGCTGGAAGAAGGAAGGCTGAATATAGAATAGCTGGCAACTCGATGGTCCTCTTGCTTTGAAGAGTGTGCTGAATGTTGCAAGTGCCTGGTTGATTGGCTGTTTTCTTTTTTGCATGAGAATTGGATTATAACCGGCTTATTTATTTATGGGGTAACTCACTGATTACTGAAGAGGATGCTGAGGTGAAGACAGAAGCATAAGCCTAGGGATGGAGAAAAGAGGAAGAAAATGTGATTTGGTAATTCTCATTTAGAAGAAATGTACCTGGAGATGTTATTTTTCATAAATGGAAGCTATTCATCCCCAGGAGACTAAGGTAGCATGAACAAGAGGGGCAACAGTTTCTCATGGATTTAATGTAATTAAGCTCTAACTACCACACCTTATTTTCTGACCTCTCCAGAACACTGCCTGAAATTTCTCCAGGAAATTATTTCAAGTTAATGAGCAGATATTACTGAAGATCATGCATGTCGACAGAAGTTGTTATTCACACTTTAGTCTGAATTGAATTAAATTGTGCTCCCAAAGCGTGAATGAGAGAAGAAATTGTTCTACGCAGAGAGGGTGCTACAAGTAGAATTCTGAAATGACTCCAAGATGTTCTACTCCCTGCTAGATATAACCTGACAATTCCCCCAGGACTGTGAAAAATGATGGACTTTACTTCCATGATCAGATGATGTGAGTTGACGTAGTTAGCCTTAAGTTAGGGAGATCAACCTGATGGGTCTGTCCTCACCATGTGGACCCTTTAATTTTGGTTCTACAGGTCAAAGATGGACAAAGTCAGAGACTCAATGCACAAGAATGGCCTAGAAGTGAAGGGAGCCGAGTGACAAGGATGCAAGTGACCTTTAGGCGGTAACAGCAGTCTCTGGCTCATAACTAACTGGGAATTAATGATAACCTCAGTCTTGCAGCCACAAGGAATTGAATTCTGACATGAACAAGAATGATCTTGTAAGTAGTCTTCTCCGGATCTTCCACAGAAGAGCTTAGCATGTCTGAGAACACAACCATGCTATGCAGGAGTTCTGATCACTTTTAGGCCATTCTTTGCACTGAGCCTCTGACTTTTTCCATCTCTGATCTGTAGACCCAAGATTAAAGGGTCCATATGGTGAGGTCAGACGCATCAGGATAATCTCCCTAAAAAGTGAGTGCTGTTTTAAGGTGCTGAGCTTCTGGCAATTTGAAACACAGCAGTAGAAGATTACTACAAGGCTTTGGAAGAGGGAGAAGGCAAAGGGGACCTTTGAGTTTCAGACCAGGGGAGAATAGATGGGCTGAGTGGGTGAGTGGAGGATAGCCAGAGGACAGCACACACAATGGTAGAGGCAAGAGCTGTCGGACAGGAAGACAACTCAGGTGGGAGGAAATGGGCTCATGAAATCTGAGTTCCTATTGACTCTTCCTTTTTCATTTTTCCCATATTCACTTAGCCCCCAAAACCAATTACTTCTACTCTGACACAGTGGCCTCCATCGAGTTCCTCAGTTAAGCCCTTGATGTCTTCTTTTTGTAATTTCAACCATAAGTAGGGTTCTTGTTCTGATTATCAATACTAGTTGATTAAACACGAATGAATCATGGATCCAGCTCATATGAAACCTCTACAGGGAAATATTTCCTATTCCCTCCAACTGGTGATAATAGCTGCCCTTTCTGAGTACTCATTTGATTTGGTGTGTAATCTTTTGTTGTAGCACATATCCTTTATAACAGTATTTATTAGTAAACATACATACAATGCAATGCATATCTATATATTAACAGCTGATGATTTCCAATTGATTATAAACTCATTTAAGGCTAGAAACATTTTTATGTATTCTCAGTGTTTTCAACAGCATTCAGACTTGCTCAGCCGAAGGATTAGTGAAATAAGAAAATTTATCATTTGTACTTGTTACATCTGTCCTGATATCCTGCTTGTTATAGTGAATTTAAAAGATATTTGTTAATAAAGATCTTTTAACCAAGTTGAGGTTGTGTTTTGAGATTACAGATTTAGTGAAATAGTTTGGATTTCTTTTCTCTATTAAGTTATATGTGTGTTTATATCTATTTACAGATATAGATTCATACCATGTATTTGTGTTATTAGTGTATTATTTGGAATTCAGATTATATATTTGTTAGATATTTCAGATTACAATAACATTTTAAGCTTATTATCCATTACACGAAACAGGCTCCATTTTACTTATTTGAATTTACTTCTTTCCAACCTTCTCAGCATCCTCCATCTATCACAAATTCCATGATAATTGAAAATTATATTTTAACTCTCTGCTTCTATGGCTGTACATATGTGGTCACATCTTCCTAGGTAATGGTTCTTCCCACTTGACCATTGCATTTTCTTTTTTCTGGTTCCATCTATATCATGTTTGGAAGTTGACATAGATTTTTTTTTTGTAAATATCCATTCACAATCATGAAATCTCCCTGTTGTTATAGGCCAGAGAATCATTGAATAACTGCCGGTTGAACATTCTGTAAAAATTGTATGATACTGAACAAACATTTCAAAGAGAAATAAAAATGCCCCATTTTCAGGAAATCCAGTCAGTCCATCAATAACTTCTCCATGTGACACACTATTAAACAGCTTGAAAGCTGGCAACACAGCTGTCTGTAGTGCATGCCAAGGAAACAGATGGTGGGAATGCGGGAAGAATGCTTTCCATCACTTGGCATTAGGCTCTTTTGAGTACACACCAAAATTAAGAAGGAATTGACAGCCATCAGGATGCCTAAAGCGGCCTATATCACCACCGCTTGTCATCAGGAATATTTTAAACACACATTCATGAAGAACCCTTTGGACTTATTCAACTTTCTACTAGGATTTCAGAGGGTTTTTCTATTAAAAATAGTTGCCCATATGATAGACAGAAAAACTAAGGAAAGGTGACCAGGAGTGATTACTCTAGATCAACTCACCTCTCTAGAAGCTGAGCTTTCTGTTTCTTTCTTCCATTCTAGAAGTTGCACAGGAATAGCCTCCTTATTGGGCTGATACAACAACATCAGGTATTCCCTGTTGTACTTGTTGTAATATTTTCTGTGTTTTGTTTTGTTTGTAAAGAAAGAAATAATGCAGCAAAGTAAAGCTGTAGAGCTAGCAGATGTTTAGAGGAAGGCCTGTTCTTTAGGGTTGGAGGGCCTGTTTGTAATTACTCATGAACTATTTCTGTGCATCTGATTCACTCAATTATCAACTCAAGGTAGCTGAGTTGCAGTAGGCAGCAGGTGGCATTTCAAGGAGTAGAATCCGCAGTGGAACACCTGCTTGCAGTATCAGTGTTTTCTGTACCTTCATACTTCCTACATAGGATATTCTGTGTCCAAAGCTGACCTTTAGTCCTTATAACCCGTGGAGAATTGAAGGCAAAATTCACTCTCAATCTGTTTAGTTTTATATCCTGAGGTTCATAAGCTGTCATGACTCTATAATGATAATGAAAAAGCAGGGTTAAATTAATGAATAATTAGTGCTCTTAACTCTGGAAGAGCTTTAAGTCTGGAAGAAGTAATTAGTGGTTTATCTCTCAGTCCCCAAACCAACCTCCTATACTCTTTACAGTGACTATTGAATTGAGTATGGGCCTCTGCAAACTATTTCCCAGGAACCCTTGCTAGCTGAATTTGGATTCAGTTGTGTAGGGAGGAGACATCATTGGAAGAGACGAAAGGGTGGAAGGAGTAGAGAATGGGCATTCTTCTTCCTGTTGGTATTCTCACAGTGGAAGTCAGCTCTGGCAGCCATTTGGTTTTAGCACTCCCTGAATTGGACTCATTCCTACCTCCCAGAAAAGTACTAGTACCACCTAGCAGTAAACTCTCCTTATGGACTGACCATCAGCAACTTGGAGCCTTTTCTTTGGGCCCCAATTTCTTGAGACTCTTTTCCCTCTGCTCTCTGTAACACCCATGTCATCAGCTTGCTAGGAAGGAGCTACAGCCCTGCATGATTCCTGGCTGAGAGCATGGCAAAAAGACAAATCAACTTGGAACAGGAATTCACGGGAAATTCAACAGGCAGATTTTGGCTCAATATAAGGGAGGATGGACTTTCTAATTGTGGAGGTTTTCCCTTAATGGATGGAAAGAGCTCTCTGTGGCTGGAAGGCTTCTGCAGGAACTGGATGACTCTGTCAGAAATGCTATAGCTAAACAATTAGATGCATTTTGCTTAGAAGACTGGCAAAGATATAAACTATGTTGGTAGTGTATATTATATGGAGATTAACACACATATGCTGCTGATTTGGACTGTCAATTGGTACAGTTTCCCTGAAGGGGAATTAGATAATATGTTCAATTATAATTTCATTCTAGAAAGAGGCACAGCAAATGTGATGTCATATATCATATTTCAGAGATGAGGAGAACGAAAGTAAAAGGACGTAGGGAAAGGGGCATGCAGTGTGGAGGTACCATTTTAGGTGAGATGGATGAGGAAGGTCTCTCTGGAGAGTGACATTTGAGCTGGATGTGAATGACATGCCATGTGGGTAACTGGGGGAAGAATGTTCCAGGGAAAGGCAAGGGCAAGAGTTTTGGGGGAGGAGAGGGTTTGCCTACAGAAAGGTCAGAATATAATGGAAGAATGCTATGGGTGATGTCTCAGAACTGATGGTGGCCAGGAAAGGTGAGGAGTCACAGGCAAAAGAGAAACATTCCAGGCTGGCGCCGCGGCTTAATAGGCTAATCCTCCACCTTGCGGCGCGGCACACCGGGTTCTAGTCCCGGTTGGGGCGCCGGAATCTGTCCCGGTTGCCCCTCTTCCAGGCCAGCTCTCTGCTGTGGCCAGGGAGTGCAGTGGAGAATGGCCCAAGTGCTTGGGCCCTGCACCCGCGTGGGAGACCAGGAGAAGCACCTGGCTCCTGCCTTCAGATCAGCGCGGTGCGCCGGCCGCGGCGCGCCGGCCACGGTGGCCATTGGAGGGTGAACCAACGGCAAAAGGAAGACCTTTCTCTCTGTCTCTCTCTCTCTCTCACTGTCCACTCTGCCTGTCAAAAAAAAAAAAAAAAAAAGTGAAACATTCCATTTTCTTGAAGGGCATCAGGAGCCCTTGGACTACTGTTTAGGGAAGGACAGTGATCTGATATATGTTATCATGTGAGTCCTAAAAATATACTCAGCCTTTGACCTAGAAACTCTGCTTTTAAGTGTTGACAGTAAGAAAATTAATCAGAAAATAACATCTCAGTATTCATGTATGGATAAGAGTGTTTGCTAATAGCAGCTAACTCTTGGGCAACTGCCACATGCCAGATATTATTCCAAGCACATTAAGCATATTAGTTCACCTGATCTTCATTATCTTCCCATTAAAAAGATAATATTCCTATTGTACAGATAAAGCAACTGAGGCTTAGAGAGGTTGACTGTCTTGGCCAAGCTATTAAGTGGCAGAGCCCAGATTTAAGACTGATTACAGAGTCCACAGTTTAATCACTTGATTATAAATGTAAATATGCCCACATTATGATATCCAGTGAAAAGGCAATTTAATTAAATGTAGCTTTTTCTTTATAAAAATATAAACACATCTTTAGATTTGAATATGCATGTGACAAAGTGTGCGTAGTGGATATATTTTTTCTTTGTAGGGCCAGCATTTCCTCCTTTAATAGGGAACAGTTCCTGGCCTTCATGACAAAACTCTTCTCTCCCATATTCTGCTTTGAAGCTCTAAGCAAGGGCTTCAATCAGAGAACCTCAATGGGTTTTGATCCACAGGCCCCAGGTGGGCATGTGACCCAGGCAGGCCCACATAGCACTGCAGGCTCAGGAGGCTATCACCAGTCTTCTTTGGATGAGCTGATTTGTCAGGGGAACAGCATCTGGCCCATGCTGACCAATAAAAATCTCTTTTGCAGAAACTGTAATTAAAAAGCCAAGCCCAAGACTTAAAGTTGTTGAAACTGACCCACATGAAAGGCACTGGGCCCCTAGGGAGCCCGTATTTTTCATCTGCCAGACTGGAGCTCTGTAGATCCTGCTTCCCTGAAGTCTAGGAGCTCAGGGATTCCTTTGGTTCTCTGAATGACTACAGTGTTTGTATATGAAATCCTGGGCTTTGTTTATGTAAGCAAGGATTGCTGCTGATCTTTGCAAATGAAAGAACTTTTTCTGAGCTTGTTTGGAAGGATGTATATCAAAATGTTAACAGTCAGTGAAGGAATGTTGCATAGTTATTGTCTTCTTTATGTAAGGAAGCTGTTCAAATGGGAGGTCAAAATGCCTGAATCCTTTTTTTCTTTGGCATTATTCAGGGTGTGATATCAAACTCTATGAAGTCTAATTGTAGCCAACAATTATCGCCTGGAGCACCCGCAGGCCAGGTTTAAATCAAGAGTCTGAAGTAGTTGTAATCAGAAGATATTGGACAATGAAAAAAATACAAATCATGAAACGGCTTGAGAGTGAGATCAAAATTTGGCGTTTCAGACCAGAAGGTAGAACAGAGTGTGGGGAGTGGAGGTGGGTGTGGGAAGGGAACTCATGACAAATCATCTTTCGAAATCCTGGTGTTAGCATTTGAGCTATGACTGCTCTAATGAGCACTCATGGAACTTTGTGATTTGAAAACCTAAAATGCTTTATTAAAACCAATTAGTTTTTAAAAATATTTTTTAAAGATGTTCAGTCACTTTAACTCATTAATTCATTTATTTTCATATATTTGAATGATAGAGGTGGGGGGAAGGTGGAGAAAGAGAGAGAGAGAGAGAGAGAGAGGGATTCTATTTGCTGATTCACTTTCCATATGCCCACACCAGCCTGGCATGGTTCAGGCCAAAGGCAGGAGCCTGACATTCCATCCTGATCTCCCAGCTGGGTGGCAGAGACTTAAGCACTTGAAACCATCTTATGATGCATCCCAGGGTGTGCGTTAGCAGGAAGTTGGATTGGAAGTAGAGATGAGACTCAATCCCATGCACTCTGACATAGAATGAGGGTATCCTAAGCAATAGCATAACCTACTGTACAACAATGCCTACCCCCGAACCAATTAGCTTTTATGATTTGTGTTATTAGACACAGCAAGTTTGCTATACTTTATCAGTTGGAACAACATTGTTTTCTATGGTGTGGGAATTTTAAAAGTTTTAATACTTGGTTCTGGCATCTGACTCCAGCTCCCTTCAACTGCCACTAATTTGGGAGATCTGGATTGAGCTCCTGGCTCCTGGCTTTGGTCTTGGCCCTGGCCCAGCCTCAGACCCAGCCTTGGTGGAATTTCCAGAGTGAACCAGGAGATGGGTTCTGCCTTGCAAATAAATAAATTTTAGAATTGAAAGATGTTCCATGCAATACAATTAAAGGACTTATGATGCAAATGGATCTATCTATGACATAAAGAAGTGTTAATTTATTGAAACTAATCAGCAAGGATATTTAATTCATATATAAACTGTCTGTTTAGTTAGGCATTCAGCAAAACCCCATGATCATTATTGCTAAGTCTTCCCAGAGCTTCTTGAATTAATTCTGTAGATCATATTATCATCAATGGGTTCTCATTCTGTATCAGGCCTAGGACTAGGCTGGGGGGATATGGAGTTGTGTAGAATTCAGTCCTCAACTTCAGTACATTCACATGAGCAGTGGAGAGATGTGGGGGACAAATTTTAATACATGTCCAAAATTTTAATTGCTCAAGCATAGGAGTATTTAAGTGTAAAATTTACATTTTTAGATTTTTCTTTTTCACTATGCTCAGGCATTCTGCCTACCACTTCATGTCTTCACAGCAAATTTCAGTAGCAGTAGCAGTTGCTTCAGAAGCAGTCGCTTCCTTTATTAGATAATTCACCCAAAATTATACCACTAAAACGTGGTAGACTAAGGATTACACCTACATGTGGTGTGTGTAGCTTTGAGTCACTGAGGATAATGTTTTCCAGTCTGCAACCGGGTGAGAGTATTACACCGAAGGTCTTGGTTGACCCTCTGTGGAGTCTTGGAGCTGGATTGGCCCTCCTGAGATGGGAAACTTTATACCTCTGCATAGGCAAGGCCTTGAATGACAGCTGCCCATCAGCAAGGGAGGCAACTGTTATCCAGGGTAGGTTCCAGAGGGGGTCTCAGCTGTGGCTATCGAAGAATGAGGGAACCTGTCCCAGAAAATGTCTGAACAAGACAGTGCAGAATCCCCCACCTTGCTGTCCTCTGTCCCTGGGGGACCTCAGGTTTCCATGTTTTAAGATCCAAATGCAACCTCAAGCAGCACCAGTGTGCAGGTGTCTGAGTGATAGCAACACTCACATGTTAGAGCAGGATGTACGGTAACCTCACTAAGGGTTTTAGCTCTCACAGAATAGCCTTCTCAACTCCACCTTTCAGGAGGAAACACATGAGATTGGATTCTCCATGAAATTTTGCACTAGCAGATCATCACAACGAACAATATGGAACTTCCAAAATTCTGGCAAGGCTGGTGCGTATGAACTCAAGGCAGGAGTTTTAGGGCCTTATATAATAAGTAGTGAATAAATGGCGCCAAAGATCTGCAAAAATTAGATCTCTGCCTTTTTGTTCTTTAATACTGTGTTGTTTCTTCCTGACATTTAGCATGAGGGAAGCATTCTTCTGCCAACTTTTCTGACATCATTCAAATATTTTTTGTTTTGACCCCCACCTCCTTTATATGGATCAGAATCATTAAAAAGCTAAATCACTTATATACATCATATGCCTATTTTAGATACTAAATCAGGATTTAAAGTAAATAACTAACTCTCAAAAGAAATGCATTTAAAAAAAACACTAAATAGGCCGGCGCCGCGGCTCAATAGGCTAATCCTCCGCCTTGCGGTGCCAGCACACCGGATTCTAGTCCCGGTGGGGGCACCGGATTCTGTCCCGGTTGCCCCTCTTTCAGGCCAGCTCTCTGCTGTGGCCAGGGAGTGCAGTGGAGGATGGCCCAAGTGCTTGGGCCCTGCACCCCATGGGAGACCAGGAGAAGCACATGGCTCCCGGCTTCGGATCATCGCGGTGCGCCGGCCACAGCGGCCATTGGAGGGTGAACCAATGGTAAAGGAAGACCTTTCTCTCTGTTGCTCTCTCTCTCACTGTCCACTCTGCCTGTCAAAAAAAATAATAAAATAAAAAAACACTAAATAACAATTCAAAAAATCATAGAATTGGATTGGACTTTACAAATCATCTGGTGAAGCCACTGCTTAGGGTGCTCACCTTTCTTATGAGTGCCTCTGATTAAGTCCTGCCTCTTCCAATCCCGCTTCCTGCGAATACAAACTCTGGGAGATGGCAGAAACTGGCACAAATACCTGGGTTCCTGCCACCCATGTGGGAGACCCAAATGGAGTTCCTGGCTCCTGACTCCTGGTTTCGGCCTGGCCAAACCCTGGCTGTTGCTGGTATTTTGGGAGTGAACCAGCGGAATGGAAAAAATCAATCTCTTGCTCACTCTGCCATTCAAATAAATCAAAATAAATAAGCTTACAATAATCAAAGAATCAAAAATATTTTACAGCCTTGTAGCAATGATGCAGTCTGCAATGGCAACCTCATGGAGGCAGGCCAGCCGAACATTCAGGTCTGCACCTGTGTGGGGATTTCGAGGGTCACAGGAGGGGCAGCCCATACATAAGACTGGCTGAGCAGATAGGAAGTAGTCCAGGACTCACATACTCTGCCTATCTGTGTATATCTGCTGTGAAGATTTTGATAGAGCTCCTCTTGATAGGGGTCAGAAGAAGGGGAATTGGAGCAGGAAAAATTTTTTCTTCCAGGTTAAAGCTCACAATTGGTAGTCCTGGCCATAAAGGCACAATGTCTGAAAATAGAGGTAATCAGGCTTATTTCTGCTTAGAGTTGACTGGACTGACAGCATTCACACACAGAGAATCTGGAATAGAAGTGAGCTTTTCAATCCATTCATTTACGATAAGAAACATAACCACCAGGTAGATTAGAGAGCTGCATGAACCTTTTCCTTCATGCTTCCCCTTATAGAACACACCATTATAATCTAACATTATTTTGAATAGTGAGCTAACAGTAACATCCAGTCTGATACCAATGTCTTCCTTAGTTTTACACCTAACAGAAAGACTTGATACTTATGCCAACCAATCAATGTCGGGTGGTGTTGAAGGTACAAACATCTGTTCTTGCTGTTGCACTTGTTTTATTTGGCTTACATTCAAAACACCTTTCTTTCACCAACTTTTAAAAAATAGAAGGCAGTTGACATGGTATTTGTCTCTTTTTACATTCCACACTGTCTTTCCAAAATTATACCAAACAAGAAAACAAAAGAAACAATAAAATATGATTACCAATTAAAATATACAATTCAACAAATAGTAGTGTGTTTATTGATTCATTGTCCTTTTAACAGGAGACTAATATATGATATAATCTCAGTTGCAGGAAAATATTTTTAAAAAAACATTTATTTGAAAGTTGAAGTTACAAAGAGAAAGGGAAAGGCAGAGACAGCGAGATCTTCCATTCACTAGTTCACTCCCCAGATGTATGTAATGGACAGAACAAAGCCAGGACACAGAAGACCCAAACACCTGGGCCATCTTCGCTGCTTTTCCCAGGTGATTAGCATAGGGCTGGATTAGAAGTAGAGCAGGTGGGATATGAATTGGTACCCATATGGGATGACCTGTTGCAGGTGGGTGGCTTTACTTGCTGCATCACAGTGTGGCCCCATGGAAGAAAATCTTTTGACATCTCTTTAGGCTATAAGATGGAATTGTGCCAAAAGATTCTAAAAAGTAGGGCTGGTGTTCCAGCATAGTGGAATAAGCGCCCGTTGTGACACTGAATAACATACATGAGTTCCCAACTCGTGTCCTGGCTGCTCCTTCTGATCCAGCTCCCTGCTGATGTGTCTGGGAAAGCAGTGGAGGATGGCCCAACTGCTTGGACGCCTGGACCCATGAAGGAGACCTAAATGGATTTCCTGGCTCCTGGCTTTGGTCTGGTTCAGCCCCCATCATCATGACCATTTGAGGAGCGAACCAACAGATGGAAGATATATTTGTCTCTGTCACTTTGCCTTTCAAAACGAAACAAAACAAAACAAAATTCTAAAAAGTCTATTTGGGCATCTGTGCCCTAAAATAAACTGTTACCTATCAAGATAGGTCCACTGCCCAGTGTATGCAAAGATAAGTCTGTGACACCAGTCTTTTGAGAAAACAAAGGTGTAATTGCACGATTTATCAGCAAGGAGACTGAGGATGCTACCACATCTATGTCCCCCATCCAGGGGGAATAAAGCAGTAACCATTAAAAAATGTTTTCCCCTACTGTTCTCTATATTTCTACTGCCTCTTTCTATTTCTCCTGGTAACAAAAGAGTTGCCTTATGGCAATAACTGCCAATAAAGTCAAATCCTGAAAAAGTTTTAGTGGGCTGGCACTGTGGCATAGAATGTAAAGCTGCCACCTGCAGTGCTAGTATCCCATATGGGTGCCAGTTTGAGTCCTGGCTGCTCTGCTTCTGATCCAGCTCTCTGCTGTGGCCTGGGAAAGCAGTAGAAGATGGTTGAAGTCCTTGGGACCCTGCACCTGCATGGGACACCTGGAAGAAGCTCCTGGCTCCTGCCTTCAGATTGGTGCCTTTGCCACCAATTGGGGAGTAAAGCAGTGGATGGAAGACCTTTCTCTCTCTGCCTCTCCACTCTCTCTGTGTGTAATTCTGACTTTCAAATAAATAAATAAATCTTTAAAATAAAAGTATTATTAGTGCATCCATGGTAAGATGAGAGCCTAAGAAGCTGACATGTGGTGGTGAAGCTAAGGGGAAGTATAGAACATACTCTCTGTTGATTAAACTCCTGGGACCCTCCATTTTAATGTAGTGATATAGTGTTGAGGATTTCCAGGGTGAGGAAACACAGAAAATGTGGAGGAAGTAAAAGCATTTTCTATAGAAAAGACATATATACCATCATTTTATGAGTCTTAATGACTCCTCAGTGGTTATGTATAATTTTCATATATTTATATTAAACTGTATCACCTTTACAATTAAAAATGTTTGAAAACTTTTGCAAAAATTTGAATAAAAGCCATGAAGTCATAAACTGAAGCTCATAATGAAAAATATCTCACTTTGAATTTATTTTTTTAAACAGAGGTGACTTTTTAATGTCATACTCTATCTTTAGATATTTGCTTATTTATTTGAAAGATAGAATACTAGAAGGAAAGAAGGAGACAGAGAGACAGAGAGAGAGAGAGAAGAGAGAGAGATGTTACATCCTCTGGTTTACAACCCAAATGCTTGCTGGGTCAGGCTGAAGTCAGGAGCCCAGAACTCCTTCTGGGTCTCATATGAGGGTAGCACAGACCTAAGTACTTGGGCCACCATCTGCTGTCTCCCAGGATTAGCAGGAAGCTGGATTGGAAGCTGAGTAGCTGGGACTGGAAATGGCACCTGGGATGCAGGTGTCCCAAGCAGAGCTTAACCCTCTGTATCACAATGCCTGCCCTCTCACTTGAACTTAAGTTATAAAACTGGAGAGATTACAATTGCTGTTCTTCTAAGTAGGTAGCATGAGATGGCCATTAAGCTATTTTATTATATATTCTGTATCTAGCTATGTGGCAGGCTTACCATTGGTGCATATTGAATATGATAAAGGGAGACTAATGAACAAATTAAGGAGGCTATTGCTCAACTCACAAATCAGTCCTCCTGGAACTTTCAGGCCTGGATAGAAATGTTATTTCTGGGGTCTAAGGATTGTATGGAATTTCCATCTTTGCCCACATCCTGAACTGCACTCTTCCGGTTCTAGAAAGGTAGACATTGAGAACTGTCCTGTGCTTAAGGCACGCTGACCACAGTGCTGATCTGGCACATATCTTCCGCCCAAGGACGCCAGAAATATCTCAGGAACAGAAGGCTGAGCTCTGCCAGTTGCCAAATGTATTTTGTATTTTCTGTATGCTGAAAAGGAAAACCCACGCAACCAAGAGCACTCATTCTTCTGACAGGAAGTGATTAGGAAGAGGTGTGTCTGGGAATAACATTCTTTTTCTTTCTTTTTTTAATTAATTAATTAATTTATTTGAAAGCCAGAATTACAGAGAGCAGGAGAGAGAGAGAGAGAAAGAGAGGAGAGAGCTCTTAATCACCCAGTTTACTCCTAAGCAACTCCAAAGGCCAGGACTGGGCCAGGCCAAAGACAGGAACCTCCAACTCCATCCAGGTCTCCCAAATGGGTGGCAAAGACCCAAGAATTTTGGCCAACTTCTGCTGTTTTTCCCAGACCATTAACGAGGAGCTGGATTGGAAGTGGGACAGCCAGGAATGAACTGGTGCCCATTTGGGATGCCGGCATCACATGTGGTGGCTTAACCCACTACGCCATAATACTGGACCCTAAAATTCTTAAAAACACTAAAGATGCCACCAAATATGCACATTTTAGCATCATCTTTAGTCTCTGGTAAACAGGCTCCCTTTCCTGAACCCTGCCTTTAGAGGATTCCATTTTGGCAGTCCACCAGTTCTGTACGGGACAAGGAATCTCTAGAGTGAAGGGTTGCTTCTGTTGATAATTTTCGTTCCTTTCCTCTAGACTGTAACATGATGTTCCCTGCCGAGGCAGCCCCAAATCCCTTCCAAGGGCTACACACTCTCCCCTCTCCTCCACCTCAGTATCCATTGTCTTAAGGGTAGTTGTGCTGGGGTGTGCATGACCAGGTCAGAGTAATGACCAAGCATAGCTCTTTATAGTAGTGACAATTGAGGGTGGATACCAAATGAAGCGTCCTCATCTGCTTGTCAAACCTCTCATGCTTTAGGAGACCAAGGCTTGTTAGATGTAGAATGTTTCTACGGCAGAAAAATCCATGTTTCAGTCTGTTGATGGACCCTCCTCTCACTGTTATAGTTCCATGTTAGACTCTTTTTTTAAACTTTAATTAATGAATATAAATTTCCAAAGTACAGCTTATGGATTATAATGGCTTCCCCCCCATAACTTCCCTCCCACCCCCAACCCTCCCCTCTCCCTCTCCCTCCCCCCTTCAATTCACATCAAGATTCATTTTCAATTCTCTTTATATACAGAAGATCAGTTTAGTATATATTAAGTAAAGGTTTCAATAGTTTGCACCCACATAGAAACACAGAGTGAAAAATACTGTTTGAGTACTAGTTATAGCATTAAATCACAATGTACAGCACATTAAGGACAGAGATCCTACATGAAGAGTAAGTGCACGGTGACTCCTGTTGTTGACTTAACAAATTGACACACTTGTTTATGACATCAGTAATCACCCTAGGCTCTTGTCATGAGTTGCCAAGGCTATGGAAGCCTTTTAAGTTCACCAACTCTGATCATATTTAGATAAGGTCGTAGTCAAAGTGGAGGTTCTCTCCTTCCTTCAGAGAAAGGTACCTCCTTCTTTGATGGCCCTGTTCTTTCCACTGGCATCTCACTCATGGAGATCTTTTATTTAGGTCATTTTTTTTTTTTTGCCAGAGTGTCTTGGCTTTCCATGCCTAAAATACTCTCATAGGCTCTTCAGCTGGATCTGAATGCCTTAAGGGCTGAATCTGAGGCCAGAGTGCTGTTTAGGACATCCACCATTCTATGAGTCTGCTGTGTATCTCACTTCACATGTTGGATTGTTTTCTCCCTTTTTTATTCTATCAGCTAGTATCTGCAGACACTATTCTTGTTTATGTGATCCCTTTGACACTTAGTCCTATCATTATGATCAATTGTGAACAGAAATTGATCACTTAGACTAGTGAGATGGCATTGATATATGCCACCTTGATGGGATTGAATTGGAATCCCCTGGTTTGTTTCTAACTCTACCGTTTGGGGCAAGTCAGCTTGAGCATGTCCCAAATTGTACATCTCTTCCCTCTCTTATTCCCACTCTTATATTTAACAGCGATCACTTTTCAGTTAAGAGTCAATACTTAAGAATAACTGTGTATTGATTACAGAATTCAACCGAAAGTATTAAGTAGAACAAACAAACAAAAAATACTAAGAGGGATAATGTATTAAGTTGTTCATCAACAGTCAGGGCAAGGGCTGATCAAGTCACCGTTTCTCATAGTGTTCATTTCACTTTAACAGGTTTCCTTTTTGGTGCTCAGTTAGTTGTCACCAATCAGGGAGAACATATGATATTTGTCCCTTTGGAACTGGCTTATTTCACTCAGCATGATGTTTTCCAGATTCCTAACAGGGATCACTTTTCAGTTAAAATTTAAACACCTAAGAATAATTGTGTGAAATTACAGAGTTCAACCAATAGTACTAGAACAAAAAAAATACTAAAGTGGATAAAGTATTGCATTTTACATCAACAGTCAGGACAAGAGCTGATCAAATCACTGTTTCTCATAGTGTCAATTTCACTTCAACAGGTTTCCCCTTTGGTGTTCAGTTGTCACCGATCAGGGAGAACATATGATATTTGTCCCTTTGGGACTGGCTTAATACACTCAGCATGATGTTTTCCAGATTCCTCCATCTTGTTGCAAATGACTGGGTTTCATTGTTTTTGACTGCTGTATAGTATTCTATAGAGTACATGTCCCATAATTTCTTTATGCAGTCTACTGTTGATGGGCATTTGGGTTGGTTCCAGGTCTTAGCTATTGTGAATTGAGCTGCAATAAACATTAAGGTGCAGACAGCTTTTTTGTTTGCCAATTTAATTCCCTTTGGGTAAATTCCAAGGAGTGGGATGGCTGGGTTGTATGGTAGGGTTATATTCAGGTTTCTGAGGAATCTCCAGACTGACTTCCATAGTGGCTTAACCAGTTTACATTCCCACCAACAGTGGGTTAGTGTCCCTTTTTCCTCACATCATCTCCAGCCTCTGTTGTTGGTAGATTTCTGAAGGTTAGCCATTCTAACCGGGGTGAGGTGAACCTCATTGTTTTTCTGCTGTTGTTGGTTTTGTTTTTTTTTTTTTTTTTTTTTTTTTTTGACAGGCAGAGTGGACAGTGAGAGAGACAGAGAGAAAGGTCTTCCTTTGCCGTTGGTTCACCCTCCAATGGCCACCACGGCCGGCACATCACGCTGATCTGAAGGCAGGAGCCAGGTGTTTCTCCTGGTCTCCCATGCTGGAGCAGGACCCAAGCACTTGGGCCATCCTCCACTGCACTCCAGGGCCATAGCAGAGAGCTGGCCTGGAAGAGGGGCAACCAGGAGAGAATCCGGTGTCCCGGCCGGGACTAGAACCCAACGTGCTGGCGCGGCAAGGTGGAGGATTAGCCTATTGAGCCATGGCACCAGCCTCATTGTGTTTTTGATTTGCATTTCCCTGATTGCTAGTGATATTGAACATTTTTTCATTTGTCTGTTGGCCCTTTGGATTTCCTCTTTTGAAAAATGTCTATTGAGGTCCTTCGCCCATCTCTTAAGTGGTTTGTTTGTTTTGATGTTGTGGATTTTCTTGATTTCTTTGTAGATTCTGGTTATCAACCCTTTATCTGTTGCATAGTTTGCAAATATTTTTTCCCATACTGTCAGTTGCCCCTTCACTTTCCTGACTGTATCTTTTGAAATACAGAAACTTCTCAATTTGATTCAATCCCAAATGTTAATTTTGGCTTTGACTGCCGGTGCTTCTGGGGTCTTTTCCAAGAAGTCTTTGCCAGTACCTATATCTATCAGGATTTCTCCAATGCTCTCTAATAATTTGATGGTGTCGGGTCATAGATTTAAGTCTTTAATCCATGTTGAGTGAATTTTTGTGTAAGGTGAAAGGTAGGGGTCTTGCTTCATGATTCTGCATGTGGAAATCCAATTTTCCCAGCACCATTTATTGAATAGACTGTCCTTACTCCAGGGATTGGTTTTGGATCCTTGATCAAATATAAGTTGGCTGTAGATGTTTGGGTTGATTTCTGGTGTTTCTATTCTGTTCCATTGGTCTATCCATCTGTTTCTGTACCAGTACCATGCTGTTTTGATTACAACTGCCCTGTAGTATGTCCTGAAATCTGGTGTTGTGATGCCTCCGGCTTTGTTTTTGTTGTACAAGATTGCTTTAGCTATTCGAGGTCTCCTGTGTCTCCATATGAATTTCAGCATCATTTTTTCCAGATCTGAGGAGAAGGTCTTCGGTATCTTGATTGGTATCGCATTGAATCTGCAAATTGCTTTTGGGAGAATGGACGTTTTGATGATGTTGATTCTTCCAATCCATGAGCATGGAAGATTTTTCCATTTTTTGGTATCCTCTTCTATTTCTTTCTTTAAGGTTTTGTAATTCTCATCGTAGAGATCTTTAACGTCCTTGGTTAAGTTTATTCCAAGGTATTTGATTGTTTTTGTAGCTATTGTGAATGGGATTGATCTTAGCAGTTCTTTCTCAGCCGTGGCATTGCTTGTGTATAAAAAGGCTGTTGATTTTTGTGCATTGATTTTATATCCTGCCACTTTGCCAAACTCCTCTATGAGTTCCAATAGTCTCTTAGAAGAGTTCTTTGGATCCTCTAAGTAAAGAATCATATCGTCTGCAAAGAGGGATAGTTTGACTTCTTCCTTCTCAATTTGTATTCCTTTGATTTCTTTTTCTTGTCTGATGGCTCTGGCTAAAACTTCCAGAACTATGTTAAATAGCAGTGGTGAGAGTGGGCATCCCTGCCTGGTGCCAGATTTCAGTGGAAATGCTTCCAACTTTTCCCCATTCGAAAGGATGCTGGCTGTGGGTTTTTCATATATGGCTTTGATTGTATTGAGGAATGTTCCTTCCAAACCCAGTTTGCTTAGAGTTTTTATCATGAAAGGGTGTTGTATTTTATCAAATGCTTTCTCTGCATCAATTGAGATAATCATATGGTTTTTCTTCTGCAGTCTGTTAATGTGGTGTATCACGTTTATTGTCTTGCACACATTGAACCATCCCTGCATGCCAGGGATAAATCCCACTTGGTCTGGGTGGATGTTCTTTCTGATGTGTTGTTGCATTCTATTGGCGAGAATTTTATTGAGGATTTTTGCATCTATGTTCATCAGGGATATTGGTCTGTAATTCTCTTTCAATGCTGCATCTTTTTCCGGCTTAGGAATTAAGGTGATGCTGGCTTCATAGAAAGAATTTGGGAGGATTCCCTCTTTTTTGATTGTTCTGAATAGTTTGAGAAGAATTGGAGTTAGTTCTTCTCTAAATGTCTGGTAGAATTCAGCAGTGAATCCATCTGGTCTTGGGCTTTTCTTTGTTGGGAGGGCCTTTATTGCTGTATCAATTTGTGTCTCAGTTATGGGTCTGTTTAGGTTTTCGATGTCTTCCTGGTTCAATTTAGGTATATTGCATGTGTCCTGGAATCTATCCATTTCTGATAGGTTTCCCTGTTTGCTGGCATACAGATGCTTGTAGTAATTTCTGATGATTCTTTTTATTTCTGTGGTGTCTGTTGTTAAATTTCCTTTTTCATCTCTGATTTTATTGATTTGGGTCTTTTCTCTTCCTTTTTTAGTTAGTTGGGCCAATGGGGTGTCAATTTTGTTTATTTTTTCAAAAAACCAGCTCCTTGTTTGGCTGATTTTTTGTAATGTTTTTTTTGGATTCAAGCCTGTTGATTTCTTCTCTGATTTTAATTATTTCTCTTCTCCTACTAGATTTGGGTCTGGTTTGCTGTAGATTTTCTAGATCCTTGAGATGCAGTGAAAGCTCATCTATTTGGTGCCTTTCTAATTTCTTGATGTAGGGACCTATTGATATAAACTTTCCTCTTAACACTGCTGCATGGTATGATTCTAATTCTTTTGAATTTGCTGAGACTTGCTTTATGGCCCAGTATGTGGTCAATCCTAGAGAAGGTTCCATGTACTGCTGAGAAGAATGTAAATGCTTTCTGTGTAGGATGAAAAGTTCTGTAGATATCTGTTAGATCCATTTGGGCTATAGTGTCGTTAAATCTACTGTCTCCTTGTTGATCTTCTGTCCTGTTGATCTGTCTTTTTCTGAGAGTGGAGTATTGAAGTCCCGCAGTACTATTGTATTGGGGTCTAAGTCTCCCTTTAAGTCCCTTGACAAATATTTTAAATAAACCGGTGCCCTGTAATTAGGTGCATATACATTGATAATAGTTACATCTTCCTGTTGAATTGATCCCTTAATCATTATACGGTGTCCCTCTTTGTCTCTCCTAACAGTTTTTGTGGTAAGGTTTATGCTGTCCAATATTAAGATGGCTACGTCCGCTCTTTTTTCATTTCTGTTGGCATTTCTTTTTCCAGCCTTTCACTTTCAGTCTGTATGGATCTTTATTGGAAAGATGTGTTTCTTGTAAGCAGCAAATAGATGGGTTTTGTTCCTTTACCCAATCAGCCAATTGGTGTCTTTTAACTGGACAGTTCAGGCCATTAACTTTCAATGTGACTATTGATAAGTAGTAGCTTTGCCTTGCCATTTACCAAAGATATTTTCTGATATACGTTTTGAACTTCCTGTGATCTTTTGGTGTGAGATTTCCTTCATTTACCTTCTTTTATATTGATGACCGTGTTTCTGTGTTTCTGTGTGTAACACATCTTTAAGCATCTTTTTCAGGGCTGGACGAGTGGCGACAAATTCTTTCAATTTCTGTTTGCTATGAAAAGTCTTTATTTCACCTCCGTTCACAAATGAGAGCTTAACAGGATATAATATTCTGGGCTGGCAGTTGTTCTCTCTTAGTACCTGGGCTATGTCTCACCATTCCCTCCTAGCTTGTAGGGTTTCTGATGAGAAGTCAGCTGTGAGTCTGATTGGAGATCCTCTGAGAGTAATCTGACGTTTCTCTCTTGCACATTTTAGGATCTTTTCTTTATGTTTCACTGTGGTGAGTTTAATTAAAATGTGTCATGGTGAGGATCTCTTTTGGTCATGTTTATTAGGGGTTCTATGAGCTTCCTGTACTAGGATGTCTCTGTCCCTCTCCAAACCTGGGAAATTTTCTGCTAGTATCTCACTAAAAAGGCCTTCTAATCCTTTCTCTCTCTCCATGCCTTCAGGAACTCCTAGAACCCGAATATTGGGGTTTTTAATAGTATCCTGAAGATTCCCGACAATATTTTTTGGATTTCTAATTTCCTCTTCTTTTCTTTGGTCTGACTGTATCCTTTCCTGTGCTCTGTCTTCTAAGTCTGATATTCTCTCTTCTGCTTCATCCATTCTGTTTTTACGGCTTTCTAATGTGTTTGTCATTTGATCTATTGAATTCTTCATTTCATTATGATTTGTTGTCACTATCACAGTTTCATGTTCTACTAGTTGTTTCATTTCATTTTGATTCCTCCTTAATATTTCATTTTCACGAGAGAGATTTTCTATCTTGTCCATTAAGGATTTCTGTAGTTCAAGAATTTGTTTTTGAGAACTTCTTAATGTTCTTATCAATTTTTTGAGATCTGCTTCTTGCATTTCTTCTATCTCATCATCTTCATAATCTTGAATTAGGGTGTCTATTTCATTTGGGGGCGTCATAGTGTCTTCCTTGTTCTTGTTACCTCGGCTTTTGCGTTTGTGGCATATTGGAGATATTCTTTGGTTTTTTCTCGTTATACTGTGACTCTAGATTAAGAAGACTGTCTGCTTTTGATGGATCCTTAGAGGCTGTGATGGGTGTGGCCAGAGAGCTCTGGTTCTACAGGGTTAAGTGTGTGCTAAAGGTGATTCACCCTGATTGTTCTCTTGCTTGCTCTTGCTCTCTCACTCTCTCTCTCTCTTTTTTTTTTTTATTTTTGACTTAGTTGGGAAGTAATTCCACACAGCTGAGTGGAATTGAGAGTAGTTGATGTATGAAATTTGGCCCCTGTGGGTATTCATTTGCTTACCAGAGTCAGGTTTTTCTGCTTGGCTAATGAGGGGCACCCGCTTTACATATCCAAAATGGCACCTGCCCTTTGTCTTGCTCGGCTTTGTAAGGTGAGTGTTGAGAGAGGCTAAATGTCCATGCCAGTTCCCCTTATTTATTCGATTTTTTTCTCTCCTCCAGCCAGCCTGGTGAACTTTCCCCAAGGGGGTTTCAGGCCTCGTTCTCTGCAGGCTCTTTCTGCCTTTCACTGCCCATGTCTCAGGTTACCGAGAGGTTTTTTTCTCACCTTCCCTTCCAGTGCTGGTGTGCAGACTCTGCAGCTCTGGTGGATCCGGCGGGTCCGGTGGGTCTGGTGGGTCCAGCAGGTCTGGTGGCTCCCGCGGGTCTGGCGGCTCCCATGGCTCAGCTTCCACGTGGTGGGCAACCTTGCTCTCCCCGTAGGTCCTCCGAGTCACAGCCACTAGATCCGGAAGAGTTTCCTCTGCAATTTTTCCCTGATCCTTTTGCTGAGGCTACCGTAACTCCACTTTTATTAAACTATCTTTTCCTGGACTATCAGTGCGCGCCCTCACTGTTCTGCCATCTTGGCTCTGCCCCCCTCATTATAAATATTTTTAAAAGCACCTTGGTCTAGGTTGTCACCATTTAAAAAATAACCCTGTCTGTTGCATAAGTGAATGAATGGCTGAATTGATAAGTAATTCCTTTGAGTCTTTAACCTAAAGGATAGACATTTGCACTAATGTGAGCTGTTATGAGAAATTGTTTTAATTTTAGTAGTTCTAGGTCTATGTTCCCAGGGCTACTTAGCCTCTTTTAGGATGGAATAAAAGAATAGAAGTATACTAAAAACATTGCTATTTCACCTTTCTCATTCCTGCAAAAGCCACCAGGAATGAGTTTAAAATAGTGATAGTTTGTTGATGAAATCTGAGGAAGAGTCACTTTGAAACTATATTTTGCCAGCACCGCGGCTCAATAGGCTAATCCTCCGCCTTGCAGCGCCGGCACACTGGGTTCTAGTCCCGGTCGGGGCTCCAGATTCTGTCCCGGTTGCCCCTCTTCCAGGCCAGCTCTCTGTTGTGGCCAGGGAGTGCAGTGGAGGATGGCCTAAGTACTTTGGCCCTGCACCCCATGGGAGACCAGGAGGAAGCACCTGGCTCCTGGCTTCGGATCAGTGTGGTGCGCCGGCTGCAGCGCACTGGCCACGGTGGCCATTGGAGGGTGAACCAATGGCAAAGGAAGACCTTTCTCTCTGTCTCTCTCTCTCACTGTCCACTCTGCCTGTCAAAAAAAAAAAAAAAAAAAAAAAAGAAAGAAAGAAACTATATTTCCACCATTATACACATAAAGTGGAGAACTGGACTTATTTTTCCCCTAAGAAGGCAAAGAACTTTGTAACAATTTTAAAAACAATCAGCGTGAATACATAGGTTTTTATGGATTGGGAAGCTAAGCCATCAAGATACTAAAACTTGCGGTTGCAATAATACACCTGTTTTCAAATGCAAGAATCAAAATCAGACATTCCATCTTCCAATGCAGTTCACAGACCACTGTGAATAACATGAATCAAATATTACTTTCAAGCTGCTATTAATATAGTTCAGCAGAGCACGATACCCAAATAAGAGAAAATTGGATATATTGTATCTATGTTCATACCAAAATATAGTCGACTATCTGCTGAGAAGCTTTTAAAATCAAAATATTTAGTTATTACCTCCAACTGAGGAGGGTATCAGCCTCAGAGCTAAGCCTGTGCTGGTACCTTTCTTTTGTCTAAAAGATGGATTACTGGGAGTTTGGACAGAGGAGCAGGGAGGAATACTGAATAGGCGATTAAGTGGAACATTTAAAAATCATTATTGTGTTGGAGGGTAACCGTTTGGATTCATTTTCTCTTTGAAGTGGCATGTATTTCTGAGATATTAGACAACTTTATATGAAAATCTATTTAAACATAAACTGCAAAATTAAATATCAATGACTTGTTCAATCAAGGTACTCCAGGAATCAGAATTCTCTCCAGAGGACAATAAAGAAATGTTATTAGAAACACTGTTTTAAAAGATATAGCTAAGACTAAGGGAAGACGAAGTTCACAGAAACTATTAAGGGCAGGAAGCTGTCATCCACCTCTTGCTAGATCTGACACTGGGTACCGGGGCCGCCTGGTGGGAGATGGACGGATGTAGTTATGGCAAAACTGTACCACCAAATGGTAAGAAATTGAGCAATATTCCCTCTTTTCCCTCCAGGAATCTGTCTCTGTTTCTTTCTATCTCAAATTGGCCCACCCCAACTGAAAGCTGGCTGACAAGGGAGCTCTGAAGACATGCCCTACAGAAGTTTGCCTCCAGGCACAAAAAGACATAACCAACCAACAGGAAAAAGAAATTCCTGTAATTCAATTCTTTGTACAGATCACTGGTGTACCAAGTTTAATATCATAGGATGAGAGAGCTTAAAGTATATTAGAGTCAGCTGGTTCACCTCATCATTTCTAAGAGAAGAGGAAACTAAGATTCAGAACATCAAATGATTCACATTTTTAAGGTCATATTTTATTTATTTGAAAGATAGAGTGATAGAAAGAGAGGGTTAAAAAGAGGAAGAGATTTTCCATCTACTAGTTCACACCCCAAATGGCTCCAATGGCCACCCTGAAGCCAGGAGCCTGCAACTCCACCTGAGTCTCCCACACCCAGGCATTTGGTCCATCTTTTGCTGCCTTCCTCGGAACATTAGCAGAGAGCAAGATTGGAAGCAGAGTGGATGGAACTTGAACTGGCTTGCCAGTATGAAATGCTGGCATCAGCATACCACAACATCATCTTCAGTGATTCACTCTTAAAAAATAATTATATGAGTATTGCTCCTCCGCTCAGGTTTTCTATTGGTGACATAGAGAATGGAAAAAAGTAAATGTTTGTGAAAATAATCTCAAAGAACAGATTTGAATGAGTATGCACGAATTCAAGTACACATGGGCATGTGTGAAAGTTTTCACAACTTCTATTTGAAATTGAAAAGCATCACATAGTTTTCTTCAAGAGACATTTACAGGTCATAAAAGCTGAAGCACTTGGGGCTAATCTGGCTCCTGGAATGATTTTATTGACATTCCTAAAGGTTAAGGTCAGAGCCCAGGATCCATTCCATCCTGTCTCCAAGGAGAAGATGTTTCTTTTCCTCTTTAAAAAAAATCCTCTTTTGTAAAAATGTAGAGAAGAAATTGTCCCTCATGCCCTATCTGCTACCTATGAGGTATAAACTGTCATTTACATGCAAAGTTTCCATTGGCTGTCATCACATTACATCTTGGTGTCTGGAACCAACATTACTCAGGAAAATTTTGTAGTTGTGACTATTACAAAGACTAGTTTCTCTGACATTGATCTTTCATTTTACATTTATCTGTCCTTTCTCTATGTGTCTATCTATTTATGTTCTGACTATATGATTTAGGCATATCATTCATTTCGAGCTGATTTTTATGTGCAACATTATGCTAATGATTGTAGTTTCTAATTCACATAAAGAAAATATTTCACTAAAAAGTCAGTGGTTTTCCAATTGATTTACTTTGGGAATTGATTAAAAAACGATTTGCTATGTACGTATATGAAAAGCAGTCTCGCTCTCTGTCACTCTTTCTCGATGGACCGTTGTAAAAGAGTGTGCATTTCACCATATCTCTCTATGGACACAAGAAGATCCTGTACAAAGAAAAGGTATATGATGGAAAAAAATATGTATCAATCTCAATTTTATTTCATCAGAATTAGCTTATCCTTTAATTCCATTTTTCATGAACTTTTTGAAGTTAACTTACATACTTTACAATACTTCCTGGATGAGTGAAAGCATCTGTATCTGAAAGTTTTGTTTCCTACATAAAGTTTCATTTTCTTTTTTTAAATTTGTATTCATTTGAGGGGCAGACACATACACATACACACACACACACACACACACACACACGAGAGACAGAAAGAGAGTGAGAGCTGTTTGCTGGTTCATTCCCCAAGTACTTGCAACAGCCAGGGCTAGGTCATTGCTTAGGCTGGGAGACGGGAATTCAATCCAGGTATCTCATGGGTTAGTAGAAACCCAATTATTTGAGCCATTGCTCCCAGGATCTGCATCACAAGGAAGCAGAACTCAGCAGTCTAAGCTGCCAATTGAACCCAGATACTCTGATATGTGATGCCAGAATCTTAACTGATTGGGCTCAATGCCTGCTTCCTGCCAGGAAGTTTAAAATAATGACTTTGGATTTTGTGTAACGCGTGGTATATTTTCATTTTCTGCCTTTATCTGTGCCTATTTTGATTGATTGTTTCTCAGTATTTGTCCTTTTTATTTAAGTTTTGGCATTTATTGTCACAGCATTGTTAATACTTTTTATTGTCCTTTTGAAGTCTGCAAATTTAAAATGTTGCTATTATTAAAACTGATCAGTTTACCTGTGAGTTTAACAGTGTCATCAAACTTCAAATTCTGTAATTTTACATTCATTGATTTATTTGTTTTCATTCATTGTATTCTTTGTTTTCTACTTTGTTAAAGTTATTATTTGTTTTTGTTTTTTATTCTTTCTGATTGATTACTTTGCATTGAACTTGTTCTTTTTCAGTTTCTTAATGTAAACATATATAGCTGATTTTATACCATTCTTCTTTTCTAATAAGATCAATTGAACCTATAAATATCCCCCTAACATTGCTGTATTTGTATCTCATAAATTTTGATTTGTTCCACTTTCGATTCTGTTTATAAAACATGCTGTTTTGATTTAATCCATGAGTTATTTAGAGAATAAGTTGTTTAATTTCCAAATATTTGGGAATTGAATTTAGTTTGATCCCAGAACATACTTGGGTGACTCCAGTCTTCTGGTATTTGTCCAGACTTGTTTTATGACCCTGTGTACATTCCATCTTTGTACACATTGAGACAACATTTTGAAAGATTATACTCTGACATTCTCGAGTACATGCTCTGTAAATTTCAAACAAGTTGTTTGCCTATGCTATGTGGATTTTCTATACTCTTACTGACTTTTTGACTACTTATTCTACCAGTTACTAGGAGAAAAATGTTGGAATCCCCAACTGTAATGTTGTATACTTTTTCTTGGGTGCCATTGAGTCAAATACATATATTTGTCAAGATTTTATAGATGCTTTAAATGTGGACAGGTCAGGAACATATAAGCTACTTTAATTTCAGAGCCATCACTACTATGTAGTTTTAGTATTTTGTAAGGAAGATACTCCTTATTTGTATTCTTATTACCCAGCACCACAGATCTAGAAATTAAGTGAATAAAGTATTATGAGAGAAATAATTCCAATGTTATTTTTTTAATTTTTTTTTTTTTGCCAGGCAGCGTTAGACAGTGAGAGAGACAGACAGAAAGGTCTTCCTTCCATTCGTTCACCCCCTAAATGGTCGCTGCGTCTGGTACGCTGTGCCGATCTGAAGTCAGGAGCCAGGTGCTTCCTCCTGGTCTCCCATGTGGGTGCAGGGCCCAAGCACTTGGGCCATCCTCCACTGCTTTCCTGGGCCACAACAGAGAGCTGGACTGGAAGAGGAGCAACCGGGACAGAATCCGGTGCCCTGAATGGAACTAGAACCCAGGGTGCTGGCGCCGCAGGTGGAGGATTACCTAGTGAGCTGCAGCACCGGCCAATTCCAGTGTTACTTTGCACAATCAAGATAGTCTACAATTTATGTGTTTCCTGTTGTGGAAATAAATGAGGGAAAAAAATAAGAATCCAAATGAAAACAGACATGGGTTATTTATTTAGAGAATGGTATACAAACGGAGTCAACCACCATCACTTGCTTTTAGCAGAGATGACCAAAAGATACTTCCCTGGTTTAGAGGTGCACTGAAAAAGGCAGAAGGAGATCTACTACAGGGAAGCAAGTGGCTTGAGGCAAAATTGATGAAAAGAAGGTAGTGGGATCAGATACTGCTGGGGAGCTACTGCTGGGAGACAAAGGATGACTATTTTGTTGTTTGCCCTGAGGTCTAGAAAAAAAATCTCATCTGTTTCGTTTATATACTGGGAGGATGGAAATGTTACAGAGCTAGTACAGGGAATGGGAAGACATTGCAATAAGGCTTTCACTTGAAAGCTTGAGCTCTTGCTTTGCTTCTGGATTCAACAGATACTGGGGAAGTTTACAGAACATTAAAATTCACTTGCTCAAATGATTTTCTCATGTCAGTGAAAATTTCAGCCTAAGGTGTGTCAAGTACAGTATCAAAATCAGCATCTGAGGCATGCATCAAATATAATCGAGACAGAACAGGTGTCTAAGTAAGACACAATTTCATTAAGACTATAAGAGACCTGTGGAATCTCAGAGGAGAGTCTCTTTTTGTACATTTAGTATTGTAATTCCAGTTTCAAAGTAAGTTCCTATTACATCTAGAGGAGTGATATCATGGAGCAAGAAGAGATATTTTTAGACAAATGCCCAGAGGTTACAGCTAAGTGCTAGGAGATAGGGAAAAGGTATGAGTTGTTTGAAATACCCACCAGCTGTGTTGTGTGTTTATTCTGAGGGAGAATAAGGAGTTTAAGTGAAGGTGGCAAGGCTCAATGCAGAAAGAACAATGCTTTCACGTACTGGGAGTTGATGAGAGCAACCACCTCTTTTTAGAGTTCATTCATCTTGAGTGTTTAAAGGTAAGGTAGGACATGGAGTGCTTTTTCTTTCTTCACAGCACTCTCATTGATCTGAGCTGAGGGATTTTTCTATGTCTTGGTTTTTCTTTTCTAAAACAGGACAATCTTTTTTCCAGTGTTCCTCCTGTTTAGAGTATTTCCAAGTGTCCTTGTCAAAACATGGTCATTTGGGAGGTGGATCGCATAGCTGTTTGATCTGCAGGGCTATCATCTTATTTGGGGCCTGTCTTCATTTTTCTTCTAAATTTTGTTCTAAAACCTCTTTCAAAATGTTTTGCCGGGTGTTGTAGTATAAAGGTCCTATGCCCCAATCTAATTTCTGTTTTTGAGTTAGGTGTCCATTTCCAGGTTTAACCTCCCCTAAAAAACTGAGATGAGTGGGCTACTGCTACATTTTAAATTTTCAAGTGTTGTCATAAGGTATTTTCTAATCTATACCAACCACCTCACATAGTTTTGTCTTTTTCTTCTTGAAGAGAAGTGGTATAATCTTTACTGAAAATATTTTGGGCATATTTTAGATTTTGCTTTACCTTGGGGGCCTCATTTCAACTCTCAGATTTATTTCAAAAAGAAAGATCTTTTAGATTCTTTTCCAGGTGAGTCTAATCAACTTTCACCATTTAGCATTTAGCATCTGAGGTCCCAACCAATATGCAGACAAGTTGATATAGGTCAAGTAACTCTGGTTTACCCAAAATAATTCAAAATTCTCTTCCTAGTTGCTGATTGTATCTGGGTTTAAGCAAATGCTCATTTATTATAACTCTTATTTCAGCACTGATTCAAGGTTTAAATTCCTTGCATATCTGGCAAAGAAGAGGGATGAGTTTTTATAGGAAATTGGCTTTTTGGGGAATTAGAAGAGTTTTTGGGGAAATTGGGGAGTCTGGGCAAGGGGAAGAGGAGAGAGGAGGTACAGAAATGGACAGAGTAGGGATAAGAGGGAAGAAGAAAAAGTGGATATAGGAAGACCCCTCGAGGACAAGGAAGAAGTTTTACCTGGAAAACCAGCCTCTGTGTATGCTGACATTTGTTAACCTGCTCATTGGCTTTAGCAAAAGAATCTTTTACTGAAGAGACTTTGAGCAAAAATTTTGTTTGGCTGACGCTGTATAACAATCAAAAAATGCTCCTTGTTGGGCTTATGAAATCATAATATTTTCTTTTATAAGGTGCCTCATACCTGAGCAATTTTTCCTAAATCAAATATTCCCCCAAGGTGATCACTGAAGACTCAAATGACCTTTGGTAAAGTTATGACATTTAGAAAGATAGACACAAAAAATTGGGGTAGATATGAGTATACATGAGGGTAATACTTTCAAAATCCAGGGAAAATGGAGTTAAGTTTACTTTGCTGCAACAATTTGAAGTCTGTGCATAGCTGTTTTTTAATCATGCATATTTTCATGTTTCGTAATACACATTGATGACCTTTTACATTCATGGATTCCAAAATATTTTACCCCAAAATAAGCTGATCTTTTAAATCCTTTTGTAAGTATGCTTCTATATTAGAAACAGGAGTTTTCCCTGATAAAGGCTAGGAGTTAGACATGAATAACCACATGAGAGTTGGTAATAGTCTGAATTAATGCTGGCATTCATGTTTCAGGTCCTCCCTATGACTACTGGTCACATCCAGACATGAACCTGACACTCTGCACATCTCAGGAGACACAAGACCCGAGTGAACACTCTCATTGAGTCATAGCAAAGCTCTCAGGATACAAAATCAAGAAGGAAGGAGAACCTTATTTGATTTTACTGTTGGCCTACAGTAAAGTTGGACCAGGTAGACAACAGTTCCATGAAAACTACAAGTTCACCAGAATGTGATGTCATCTCAAATTGAGTCCTAGAAAATCTATGACTGTGTCCTACCTTACGATTCTCTTTCTTATAATGAGCAATGAACAGTGATGTAAATTGCACAACACAAAACAGAAACTATAAGATGAAAGTGGGCAGATTGATTCTCCCAAAGTTGACAAGCAAATGAGAATGGGTAACAAAATCCTGATAAGAAAATTGGGAGTAAATAGTTGTGGGCCATAATATGAAGGGAGTGGAGTTAAAATTTGGTGCCAACTTAGTAAGTCAGTTTGGATTCCACCACCACACACAGCAAATGGCAAGGGAATTCTATGGGGAATGTACCTGGTCAAAAGTTGGGGATCAGTGGTAATGGATTGAGCAGGCTCAAATTGAAGTATTGAGGTATCTATTTTGAACTTTCTATAGAGGGAAAGTCAGCCAGTATCACCATTCAAAGGCAAACAGAAGAGGGGGAAAGTTTTGTAGTGGAAAAGTAAAAGGAAGGCTACAAGTATGCCATGACTGAGGTGGTTGGCATGGAAAAGCAGTGTAATTGGAGGTGAGCATCTTCTGTGATTAGTTGAGGAACATATTTGGCTTACTCTGGTAGGTGCTGAGTTGGAAGCAGGGACAAAAATCAAGCTGACAGTCACTGATAAAGTTGTGATTGTTCTGTCCTGCAGAGATTGTCAGTCAACTTTCTATATCACGTGTGGTCTGGTAATTACCCATGTTGTACATTCTGTCTCTTACACTTGTGTCCAGTCCTCTAAAATATAGTTTTATTTTCTTCTTCTACTATTAAAGTACATTTTCAGCATCATGATTAAGTAAAGACAACAATGACTAACTCATTCGCTTCACATAGATAACAAGAACATTATTTTAGTAAAAATGTACTTATTTTTAAGTGCATACAATGAAAGATCTAAATAAATATTCCACTGGAACATAATGATCTCAAAGTTCTCAAGGAAAAATCAATTTTTATCTCTCCAACATATCCTAGGACATCATCTCTTCAATGTCATTGCCATTTCTCTTTGAGGTTGTTTTAAAATAAATAAGTGATCTTATCAGGCATGAGCTAATACAGAAAGAAGGTGACCTATTTTGCATTTTTACACTGCTGATAAGGGTTGTACTGTGTGATTTAGTATTAAGGAAACCTTGAAGGCTACAACTAGAAGAAACTTTTGGCATATTCATGTGTCCCCTACTGTCAGTAAGCTGCATTGCTGAATTTTTAAGCTGTATGAAATCTTAGCACCCTTAATATTCTGGCTGACAATGTGCAGACTCTTAGCTCACTGCCAAGAGAAGCTTGACTATCAGAGTAACTAACAGAGCAGGAGGAACAGGCTGCACTACTTCAGCAGTCTCTGCCCTCCTTCTCCCACCTCTTGCAGTCTTTCACACACACCTCCTCTAACACCTCCATTTTCATTTAAATTTCTCCAGGGCAATGCAAATCAAGATTTTAAAAATTATTTTCCTGAGCTTGACACAGAAAAAGATACTTCACCTTATCTGGCTCTGAGCCTACCATGCCTGACTAGTTTCAAATTTTGTGCCTCTGAATTTTTCAAAACCCATTTCACCTTAAAAAGTTTAAGTTTTCTCACAGAAAGTCAATTCAAGCACTCAACAAACATATGGCAATATTAATTTTTGAGTCCGTTGAAACATATTTGACTTAGAAAAATGTTTTGTGAAAAGAAAATATGGGAGAATAAAATCCGAGGAGATTAATATGGTATTCACATCATTTTCACATTTTCATCTTGAAAAATGCCCTAACCAACTTCAGTTGGAATCAATCACCTCCTCACTAGAGGGGCATGGCTGCATACAGTTGCCATGTTTAGCTGCAGATTCAAAATCTCTGTCTTATGCAAATGGAATTTGTCCTTGTATGAAGGAGTTATCATCATTAAATGAAAACTTTCGACACTGCAAACGAACAATTCAATATGCAATGGTCAAGAGAGAAAGTAGATCACTGCTGTTGGTGTGTATTTGTTCTGAGAGGAGGAGCACGATGAGGGCAAGAGGCACAGAGTCACCACACAGACACCAGAAGTCAGGTGAAAGTGGGCCAGAGGCGAGCAGCCTGCAGACTCATTTATTTCAGTTGGTTCAGCAGCTTATATAGCTGAGGCAGCCAAACCGGTCAAGGGGTGGTTTATGCCCTAACCAATCACAGCCTGTAGCCAGGAAGAATCCGTTGCCAGGTGGTTTCTGAAGCCAATCCTGAGTAACTGATCCTCACAGCCATCTTGGCATGGTCTTCTCAATCCACCACACACTGCAAGAGAAAAAGTCATGAACTCTCCATTTGTTCATGACCCATCATGATTTCTGATACTGACTTTAAAATGTTGCAGCAAACAAAATGGGATAAAGGGTTAAAAGATGAGCAGAATGTTGAAGACTGTTGAACTGAGTGATAAAGTACTGGTATTATTTCTTATAATTTTGTATGTTTTAAAATGCTTCAAAAATAAAGGATAAAGAGCATCTCCCACATTGGAAAAGGGAGTATGAAGGATAACAAACAGGGTCACTGGCCCATACAATGTCATGTTGAGCTAAATTAGCAAGGGCTCTCTCTCCTGGCAAATCAGAGTTCCCAGGTCAAGTAGCTTCTGGCTCTCCTTGATTTGAAGTGGGGGAAATTCTCTCATCTCCATTAACCTCTATGAACACCTGAGGTAAGTACTGAGAAGATGTCCTTTTGGGGGAGCTATACTTTGGTGGCAGGCTTCTTGTTGACATGGTTATACAGAAAGATGGCAATCTGCAGCTTATACTCTGTGTGGCACTGTCATAGAACATTCTATGTATTGGACTTTGCTGTTTTTTCCAGTTGGTGCAGTTTAACCTTTTCTTTCTCCAGTGTATCTTATAAACTAGAAGTTAGATATAAGGCAGCACTCTCTAATGGAAGTATTGTGCCATTTGAATATATAAAAAGAAAGATATGAAATTAATTTTAACAATACATTTTATTTGACCCAGTAGATCAAAAATACTTATTTAAACATGTAAACTACATAGTAGTTATTAATGAGCTTTCTGTTTTAATCATTCTGGGACTCTAAAATCCAGTGTATATTTTTTGCTTACATTACACCTCAGTTTGGAGTAATCACATTTCAATTGCTCAATGGGCACCTGTGGCAGCAACTATCATTTTGGATAGTACAGGTCTAAGGTCTTGTCTGTATTCAGAATGAACATTTTCAGAAACAATTATTCACACTTGGCACTGGATTTCTCACCTCACATGGTATCCGGTGGTGCATAATATCAGCTTACTCCAATCTTTAAGTTAATGAAAATACCATGCTGTTATCAAGTAATCGCTTGCTCTCTAACCTCCATTTTCAGTAGAATAGAATCCCAGAATTAGGAAAACGTTTTAAGGCACTGTAAACAGACCAACTAGGAAAGAACAGAAGTCAAAGAGGACTGCTATAGATGGCACATATTCCTGTACATGTGGTAATAAATTTGAGAAATTTAAAAATATGATGATGTGGAGTAGAGCTGTTCAAACATTGACATCTGTGATTGTCTCATGCTAGTATTTAGTTTCTATGTTTAATTAAAGTGATGAGCTTTTATGCAGCACATAGCAGTGTACACCCTAGCAATACTAACAAGGCTCAAAGTCCCAGCAGAAAGTGAAACTAATTCTGTTGAAAAGATTTAAGCTGTTTCTTCAGTGTGTGCATTAAAACAAACGTCCCCCCAAACCCCGCCTCCAAAAAACATTCTAACAACAGCTTTAAGATTATGTCAATAAAATTGATGTGTGAGTCATACATTGCCTTTAAAAATTCAACAATTTCTTTTCTTTTTTTATTATAGATTAATTTATTAGGGCCAACATTGTGGCATAACAGGTTAAGCCACTTCCCGTGATACTGTCATCCCATTTGGTTGCCAGTTCAAGTCCCGGCAGCTCTACTTCCTGTCCAGCTTCCTGCTAATGTGCCTGGGAAAGCAGTGGAAGATGGCCCAGGTACTTAGGCCCCTGAACCCATGTAGGAGACCTGGAGAAAACTCCTGGTTCCTGGATTTGGCCTGGGCCAATTCTGGTAACTGCAGCCATTTGGAGCATGAACCAGTGGATAGAAGATATCTCTCTCTCCTCCTCTCTCTCTCTTTCTCTCTCTCTTTCTCTGTAACTCAGAGAAATTTATTAAATAATAAATTAAATAATTCAATTATTAATAATTATATATAATAACATATAAAATATGTTTATAGATAATATATATGTTTATGTTTATATGCTATATATTATATATAATTGAATATATATTATATAATGTATTATATATAATTTATTATAATAAATAATAAATTAAATAATAAATAATAACTCAGAAAATTTATTAAAATAAATTTAATAAAATTTACACCTTTGGGCCAAATAATAAAAAAATAGGGAGAAGATCCAAATTAATAATTAGAGATGAAAAAGGAAATGTTACAATAGATATCATATAAATAAAAATAATCAAAAGCAATTTTAAAAACAGCTATTTCCCAACAAATTGGAAAATCTAGAAGAAATGGACAGATTCCTGGACACATGCAAACTACCAAAACTGAGTCATGAAGACACAGAAAACTAAATAGAACACTAACCAAGACAGAGATTGAATCAGTAATAAAGAGCATTTTAACAATGAAAATTCCATAACTGGATGGCTTCACTGCTGAATTCTACCAAACATAAAGAAAAACTAATTCTATTCTTCTCAAACTATTTAAAACAATTGAAAGGGAGAGAATCCTCCTGAACTCCTTCTATGAGGCCAGTATTACCTTAATTTCAAAACCAGAAAAAGATACAACAAAGAAAAAGAATTCTAGACCAATACTCTTCAAGAAAGTATTAGCTAACTGAATCCAACAAGACATCAGAATTATCATTCACCCAGAACAAGTGGAATTTATCCCTGGTATGCAGTAATGGCTCTACATACTCAATAAAATAAATGTGATATATCACATTAACAAATTGAAGAATAAAAATCATATAATTATCTCAACAGATGCAGAGAAAGCATTTGATTAAATATAACATCCTATCGGGGCCAGCAGCTGTGGCGCAGTGGGTTAACACCCTGGTCTGAAGCGCTGGCATCCCATATGGGCTCCAGTTCTAGTCCTGGCTGCTCCTCTTCAGATCCAGCTCTCTTCTATGGCCTGGGATAGCAGTGGAAGATGGCCCAAGTCCTTGGGCCACTGCACCCACATGGGAGACCGGGAAGAAGCTTCTGGCTCCTGGCTTCAGATCGGCGCAGCTCTGGCCATTGTGGCCATCTGCAGAGTGAGCCAGTAGATGGAAGACCTCTCTCTATATAACTCTGCCTGTCAAGTAAATAAAATAAATCTTTTAAAAAAATAACAACCTTTCATGTTAAAAACCTTAAGCAAATTGGATGTAGAAGGAACATTCCTTAGAACAACCAAAGCAATGTATGACAAACCCACAGTCAGCTGCATAATGAATGGGGAAAAATTGGAAGTATTTCCACTAAGATCCAGAACCAAGGAAGGTTTCCCACTCTCACCATCGCTATTTAAGATTGTTCCAGAATTTTTAGCCAAAGCCAGTAGGCTAGAAAAAGAAATCAAAGAGATATAAACTGGAAAGGAGGAAGTCAAATTATTCCTTTTTGCAGATTACATGATTTTATATATAAGAGAACTAAAAGAATGCACTGAGACTATTGGAACTCATAAGAGCGTTTGGTAAAGTTGTGGGATTTAAACTCAACACACAGAAATCAATAGCCTTTGTATAAACAGACAATGCCATCCTTGAGAAAAAAACTTGTAAGATAAGTCCCATTTACAATAGCTACCAAAAAGCGTAAATACCTTGGAATAAATTTAACCAAGAAGGTGAAAGATCTCGACGATGAAAATTACAAAACATTAAAGAAAGAAATAGAAGACATCAAAAATTGGAAAAATCTTCCATGTTCATGGATTAGAAGAATTAATATCATCAAAATGCCCATACTGCGCAAAACAATTTACCAATTCAGTGTGAATTTACCAATTGATAGGAATTTACCAATTCCTATCAAAATATCAATGGCATTTTTCTCAGATCTAGGAAATACTATGATAAAATTCATATGAAAACATAAGAGACCTTGTATAGCTAAAGCAATCTTAAGCAAAAAACACAAAGCCAGAGGCATCACAATAGCAGATTTCAAGACATACCATAGCACAGTTGTAATCATAACTGCTGGGTACTTGCTCAAAAATAGACATATTGACCAATGGGCAGAATATAAACCTCAGAAATTAATGCATACATGTACAATCAACTTATCTTTGACAAATGAGCTAAAACCCATCCCTGGAGAAAGGACAGGCTCTTCAACAATTGGTCCTAGGAAAACTGGATCTTAATGTGCTAAAGTATAAAACAAGATCCCTATCTTACACCTGACACAAAAATCAACTCTAAGTGGATCAGTGATCTAAATCTATAGCCTGTTACCATCAAATTCTTAGAGGAAAACATCAGGGAAACTCTGCAAGATGTTGCCATAAGCAGACTTCCTAGAAAAGACCCCAGAAACACAGGCAACTAAAGCCAAAATTGACAAATGGGATTATACCAAGTTAAGAAGCTTTTTCACTGCAAAGGAAGCACTTAACAAAGTGAAGAGGCAACTGACAGAATGGGAGAAAATATTTGCAAATTATGAACTGATAAAGGATTGATATCCAGAATCTATAAATAGTCCAAGAAACTTAACAGAACAAACAATCCAGTCAATAAATGGGCAAAGGAGGTGAACAGGCATTTTTCAAAGGATGACATTCAAATAGCCATCACACATGAAAAAAAATGCTCAGGATCACTAGCCATCATGGAAATGCGAATAAAAATCACAATGAGGCTTCACCTCAACTCAGACTATTACCCCAAAATAAAATTTAAAAAAACCAGAAATGTTGTCAAGAATTTGGAGGTAAAGGTGCCCAAATATACTCCTGGTGGTACAATCATTATGGTTGTACTAGCACAATCATTATGGAAGACTGTATGGAGATTTCTTAGAAATCTGAAAATAGATCTACCATCTGACACAGTCATCCCACTGCTGGGAATTTACCCAAAGGAAATGAAATCAGCATATGAAAGAGTTATTTTTTACCACCATGTGTATTGCAGCTGAATTCACAGTAGCTACAAATGGTATCAACCCATCAACTGAGGACTGTGGTATATATATACACTATGGAATACTACTCAGTCATAAAAAATACTGAAATTCTGTCTTTTGCAACAAAATGTTTGCTACCAAAAGAAGCCAGTCACAAAAAAGACAAATATAATAAATTTGTGGTAATTAATATATAGAGCACAAAACAAAATGTATTTGAGTGAAACTGACATGTTGAGATTTGATTATTGTTTACAGCCCTTGTCTGTACTCTTGAGGAATTGTGATTTTTTTGTTCCTTACTACTGTTGAATTCATTTGCTAGAGGTTTAAGCTTATGATTATAAATAATCTGAAAGTACATCATTGTTAAAATTAAAAGAAGAAATAAGAAAGAAAAAATGAGGATGGGAACATCAGCATGAGGGAGGATTCATGCTCTTAAATCTGTATATATGAAAACCATTAAATTTTTTCACCTTATGTAAAGAAAAATGTAAAACTAAAGAACTATTGTTATTGTTTTTATTAGTGTCAACAATTTATATGTTACGATAATCATAATGCGTAATGTCAGAATAGCCTTAAGTTTTAACACACATAAAAACAGGCTCTATCTATAGAATGTATTTGAATAATTTATTCTATAAATAAAGATATATGATGCATTTGCTCAGTTAGGGAGCGAGTCATTGAACTCCTGCAAATGCAAGGTTTGATTCATTGTCCAAATTGGGGCACTTTTGATAGTGAAATGGAATTATTTAATAATTGTGCTTGAACAACAGGCCAATATTGAGTAAAACATGACAATGATCATCTATTTATGTACCATGCTCATGTGGCTGAATGGTTTTAAGGCTGGACAGCGAGATGAATAAGTTTGCATTCATACAGGTCATTTGTTGGTAACATAGATAACTAGAAAGAAAAAGGATTCTTTCAGTTGAATAAAATAAAAAAAAATGAAAACCAAAAAAACAAACTCTCCCAGGTATGAGTGCCAAAAGACTCATCTAAGTCAGAAACCATGAGAAGACAAAACGAATGAAGAAGTTGAAAATATTTAAATATCAGAATCAGTGAGTAGTAACTAGATTTGGAATGTGAAGAGGAGAAATAATTTCAGGGTAACTGCAGAGTTTCTGGGTTGGGTGACTGTATTGATTGTGGTGCAGCCAATTATTATAAATATCTAAAGGAGATCATATGTTGGCAGAGGTAGAGCATAAGATCAATCTTGGGATACTGAGATTGATAGGTTTGTGGGACACAGTCTAGTAGCTGACTGGCAAGACGGTTGGATGTTCAGAGGAAAAGTCAAGACTACAACTGAGTACATGAAATTGTTAGAATCACAAAACTACACAACTACATTGGAAGGCTTCTTACTGTTAGTACTTGCTTGAATTGTTGGAAGAGCATCTTGACTTTTCAATATTAATTCTCTTAATGTTAATATATCTACCGGAAATATACCTCTAACAATACTTCTCTCCTGAATTCTTGTTTATAGCAAATGTTTTCTATCTAGTTTGAAAATGTTTGCTTATTTTCATGGCTCTACTTCAATACATTTTCAAGGATTGTATCCCAAACAATCACACATGACACTTGTGAGACTGTGTTATCCCATCTTCAACAATGAATAATGCTACTTAGCAGTATTATACCAGAGAGTATGACCCACACCCCACAGTTCTTTCTGTTGTTTCTCTCATTGTCACTGAGGCACATTTGGGAAAATTATAATGAGTTGATGTACTAGAAAACACTGCCATAACCTCAAACATGCACTCATTCACTCACTGTTCAGTAATAAAGGCCTTACTATGTTCCCAGTGCCTTGAAAGTTGAGAGGACTCAGTTAGCAACAGGTGTCCTCTTGATATTCACTATTATAATAGTGTATTCATTGACTGACACTTTTTCCATCTCTGATCTTGCTATGGATGTATTTTTTCATTTTTTCCTGATTCAAAGGCTTCTATAAAAGTTTAATTCAGTAATAAAACTTTTAAGAAGGAAACATTAAATTTTGTGATGTTTGATCATGTCATCTTCCCACTTCAACTTTTTCAGTGGCATCTAATCCCTCTGGGGAGAAATGTAATATGTTTGCCATGTCATAGTTCAATCATGATGTGTCCAGGGCCTGAATCTCTGATTCTACCTTTTGTCCCTCATCTTTCTGTCTGGTCATATGTCCCTCTTTACTGGCATTATCCACATGATTCCTTTTATCTCACATTCTGGATTATGCTGTGTTTCTTCTGTTTTGATTGTTCTCTCCTTCTTCCGGAAGACTTTTCTAAAGGAAGAGAGAGAGAGAGAAAATGAATGAATGAGAATGTGAATATTCCATTTAATGATTCACTCCCTAAACGGTCACAATGTCATGATGTCCAGGGCTGGGCCAGACAAATACCAAGAGTTTGGAACTCCATCTGAGTTTCCCACATGGGTGGCAGTGGCCCAAGCACTTGGACCATTTTCCATTGCTTTCCCAAGTGCATCAGCAGGGAGATGGATTGCAAGTGGAACAGTAGGACTGGAATCAATGTTCATATGGAATGCCAATGTCATAGGAGATGGCTTACCCTGCTTTGCCACTGTGCCAGCCCCTATATCCTACATAAGTCTTACAGGAGCAAAGCTAGGAACTGGGAACTCAATCCAGGTGTCCCATTTGAGTGACAGGAATGCAATCACATGAGGCATCACTGCTGCCTCCCAGGGTCTGTATTAGCAGAGTCAGCAGCAGGAGGCAGGTATTGAACTCAATTATTCCAAAATCAGAGGTGGGTGTCTTGACTGCTAGGCTAAATGCCTGTCCCTCATGAAGCAACTGAGGCTTGGATTGTGCTTTCAAGGGGCATCATAAAATGTTGAGCCCTATAAAGTGATAATGGGCACCCTAATAATTAGCAACCTCAGGTTATGGGCTTTCCAAACCTTCAAAGAAAACTCTGATTAGGAATGAGCTAGACAGAGTCAAAGCTTTCGAAGATTAACTTTTGCTTAGGTCACTTTTTCAACTAGTAAGAAATGGGCATAGGGTGCTAAGAACTCACCCAACATGGAAAGTCTGGCAGTTCCCAATGAGTAAAACCACTGAAATCGTGTGTGTGTGTGTGTGTGTGTGTGTGTAAAATTGAGAGTAGAAAGTAAATAACCAAAAAGAAAACCTTAGGAGATTATGTCAAGGAAAATCTGCATGTAAAATAACAAAGACTTACAAAGAAATTGAAAGAATTTCTACACAAGGTTATTTTATGTTCAGTGTAATACCTTTCTATGACTATATAAAAATATACTTTACTTATTATCTCACAGTTTCCATGGTTTAATTGGGTACTCTGCTCAAGTTCTCACAAAGGTAAAATCAAGACATTAGCCGGTGCCACAACTTCATCTGAGGCCAGGGTCTCCTTCCAAGGTTATGTAGCTATTGGAAGGGTTCATTGGCTTGCTTTTTAAGTGCCAGTGGAGAAGGGCTGGTGCTGTGGTATAGCAGGTGAAGCCGCTGTCTGCCGTGCCGGCATCCCATATGAATTCCAGCTGCTCCTCTTCTGATCCAGCTCTCTGCTACTACCTGGAAAAGCAGTGGAAGATGGCCAAGTCTTTGGGTCCCTGCACCCACGTGGGCAACTCAGAAGAAGCTCCAGCCTCCTGGCTTCCAACTGGCCCAGCTCTAGCCATTGTGGCCATTTGGGGGAATGAACCAGCAGATGGAAGACCTCTCTCTCTCTCTCTCATTGCCTCTGCCTCTGCCTCTCTGTAACTCTGCCTTTCAAATAAGTAAATAAATATTTATATAAAAAATTAAGTGTCAGTGGAGAAATAATGGCTGCTACTTTGAGTCTCTAAGCTCAGGGAATGCCTAAATCCTGTTTTATTTTACTTCAATTTTTTATTTATTTATTTAATTTGTTTGAAAGGCAAAGACACACACATACACACAGAGAGAGAGAGAGAGAGAGAGAGAATCTCCCATCACACACTAAATATATATATATATATATATATATATATATATATATATATAGAGAGAGAGAGAGAGAGAGAGAGAGAATGGCCAGAATGGGCCTGACCAGTGCCAGGTGTTGGAAACTCAATCCAGGCCTCCCTGATGGGTGGCAGAAACCAAGTACTTGACTCATAACCTGCTGTCCTCCTGAGTGTGCTGTGCCTTAGCAGGAAGGTGAAGTCAGTGGCTGAGTTGGGGTTTAAATACAGGCGCTCCAATATGGAAGACAGGCATCCCACTCAGTGCTTTAACCTTGTACCAAACACCTACCTCCCTATATCTCCTTTTAGATGGCCCTGCAGATTAGGTCAGGACTACCCAGGGAAATCCTCCATTTGATGAATTCCATTTCAATTAATTGGCACTTTAATTGCATCTAAAATTTCTGTTTTGCCATGTGAGGTAACACACTCACATGAACAACCCCACCATTTTTCCTATGTTCTGTTTGTTAGAAGTGGGTTCCATTCAGCAGGGCACTGATCAAGCACGCATAATACAGAATGTACAGGTGACTGGGCCACTCTCCTGCCTTCCTTGACACAGCTCACAGTTAGTGCAACACGTAAGCCAGAAAGCCAAGGCAAATAAAGAGAAAGCAGAATTGTTCTTGTTTTAAACATCTTATGAAAATATCATGAGGGAGAAAATAGGTCCAAACTGAACAGAACTGTCGGCAGGAGGGGAGGTGGTAGGGTAAAGGAATATTCTAGAAGCACTGGACTACCCTAGATGCATGACCAACTATTTGCTTGACAAATATATTTGAGGATATGGAGAAAGTTATGAATAGGGATGTGGAAGTGCCAGCAGGTAGCTAGGAAATATGATAGTGAATATTTATGCAAAAATATTGTTTGGAAGAATGCTAGGTACAGATATCATGTTCAGAATCTAATATTCTCCTGAGTGGCCTCAGAAAATCACTGGGGTTCATTTAACTCTGGTGCTAGCAATGTAGCCCTGGGCATGCTGCTGAAGGGAGCTCCCACAGGGGATGCAGACTGCCTGCAAAGAGAACGTGGGTGAGTATAGTTATACTTCACTTTACTGCAGGAAAAACAGAGCAGAATCAGAAATAACAATGGGTTCCAGAAAACCTGAATCACTTTGTTGAAGCCTATTATGCAAATACACATGCCTTCTTCCTTCCCCCCAACTTTGATGAGAGGGAAAACATAGGGTTGGGGAGGGGAGAAAAGAGAAAAAGGGACATTGAAAGCTGAGAAGCTGATGTATATGATCAAACTTTGGAAACAGATCTCATGCCCTGCTGTCTTTGCAGGCAGGAGGAATTTTCAGCCTCTGAATTGCAAGGTTAGCATTTCCCCAAGAATAACCTCACAGCACACTCAAGATAATTCCTCAAAGGCCAAGGAGCTAAAATATCTGCCACGTGTTCTTCTCTGTCTATTCGCCGAGCAATCAGGGATCATTCTTTGGCGTCGGCAAGAGCGTTTTCTTTGTCACTGCTTTGCAGGCGGTACAAGCGTCGCACAGCTGTGCCCGCACTTGGCCCTGCGCAGATCCACCTGACTTCCTGCCCGGTGCAGGGCTCCGGCGCACCACTGCTCCACAATGGAGAGAAATGACTTTGATGGGTAGAATTTGCAGCAACGTGTCCCGTGAGTGTCCTTGTCCAAAATGATTTTCTCCTCCTATAACCTCTCTGAATCAGGTCCCGTTAGACCTGAAGCGGATGATGACACACAGCAGACTCAGAGCCGTGACTGGGCCCTGGGGTAACACACACTTCACAGGGTCACTGCAGGGGAGATGGCCTTCAGGCCAGGCCCTGACCTCTTGGGAGTCAGGATGCTTGGGTTCTATTCCAAACCATGCATCCCCTTTCCCGTCTGAAGTCACTTGCAACTTCAAGTAACAAAGCCCAATGCACCACCTTGTACATTTGTCCTTCTCTGGCTGGGCCTCATTTCCTATCATGGCAGGGTAAAGTTCAGGTATTCTGAATGCCTTCAAATGCTGTGATTTGAACCCTGCTTATTTTCAGTCTATCTTCTATTACTTTATCAAACTGAGCCAAGCAGTTCAAAACTCCTTGTAGGCAGACCCCAGATACATTCGGCTCCATTAGGTCTTGACACAGTGCCTGGCTTTTTTCCAGCAGGACTCTGGGTTCCTGTTGGCCTCTGCCAAGCTTCTGTTTGTATCTCTAAATCAACTTCACTATTTTGTTCCTTGGTAACTCCTCCTCTTACCCTCTCAACTCCAGGCACTCTATCTTCTCCACTCTAGTGCTTATCGCCTTAAACCATCATCATCTACTTTCCTGTTTGTCTTTAAGTACAATTAAAAATGGGGTCATATTTTATTCTTATGCCCCAACCTTTAACATGCCTTTAACATGATGCTTTTATACATCAATAAATATTCCTTAAATGACTGATGAACGATGTTGATCTCATGCAAAAAAAATTAGTAGGGAGTGCCCAGGAGATAGCAATTCCCCAATCTTTTTTTTTTTTTAAGATTATTTATTTATTTATTTGAGAGGTAGCATTATAGACAGAGAGAGGGAGTGACAAAGGTCTTCCACCCGCTGGTTCACTCCCCAAATGGCTGCAACAGCCAAAGCTGAGCCAATCCGAGCCAGGAGACAGGAACTTTCTCCAGTTCTCTCACCTGGGTACAGGGGTCCAAGGACTTGGGCCAACCTTTACTGCTTTCCCAGGCCAAAGCAGAGAGCTAGATCAGAAGAGGAGCAGCCGGGACACAAACCAGTGCCCATACGGGATACCAGCACTGCAGGCAGAAGTCTAACTCACTAGGCCACAGCACCAGCCAATTCCCCAATCTTAACACAAAATGTTTCTATATGGTAGAAATCCTGTAGACTGGTGGATGCTATGGTGAATCGTGTAGACTGGTGGATGTTATGTTTAGAAAAGAAAACCTCAAAAGACTTACTGCATTTTACCGGTGTTAGCCACAAGACCTTGGTGTGTAGCTAAGGTGTAAGTTGGATTGCAGAACTTTTAAAGATACATACTATGAATTCCTGATAAAATTGATTCATTCCACAGAGGCCAGTGTTTGGGTAGAGCAGGTTAAGCTACCACTTGCAGTAGCAGCATTCCACATTGGGGTGCCTGTTCAAGTCCTGGTTTGAGCTCTGACTGCTCTGCTTCCAGTCCAACTTCGTGCTAATGCACTTCGGAAGATAATGGTTGATGGTGCAAATGCTTGATGCCCTGCCACCCACCCACTGTGGGAGATCAGGATGAAGTTTCTTCCCCAGACCAGACTGTCACAGCCATTTGAGGAGTAAACTTGCAGATCAGCAGATGGAAAATATCCTCTCGCTCTCGCTCTCTCTCTGTCATTCTGCCTTTCAAATCAATATATCTTAAAAAACAAACAAACAAACAAACAAACACAAGATTTAGGGCCAGCATTGTGGCATACCAGGTAAAGCCATCTCCTGAGACATTGGAATCTCACATGGCCGCCAGTTCAAGTCCTGGCTGCTTCACTTCAGATCCAGCTCACTGCTGTTGGCATGGGAAAGCAGTGGAGGAGGGCCTGAGTGCTTGGGCCCCTGCACCCATGTTTGAGACCCAGAGGAAGCTCCTGGCTCCTGGCTTTGGTCTGGCCCAGCACCGACTGTTACAGCTATTTGGGGATCTCTCTCTGTCTCTCCCTCTTCCTCTCTCTCTTTCTCTCTCTCTCTCTCTCTCTCTCTGTAATTCTACCTTTCAAATAAATAAAATAAATCTTTAAAAAAAAATATTCACTCTAGGCCGGCGCCGGGGCTCAATAGGCTAATCCTCTACCTGTGGTGCCGGCACATCGGGTTCTAGTCCTGGTCGGGGCGCCAGATTCTGTCCCGGTTGCCCCTCTTCCAGTCCAGCTCTCTGCTGTGGTCCCGGAGTGCAGTGGAGGATGGCCCAAGTCCTTAGGCCCTGCACTGGCATGGGAAACCAGGAGAAGCACCTGGCTCCTGGCTTCAGATCAGCGTGGTGTGCTGGCTGCAGCACGCCGGCCGTGCAGGCCATTGGAGGGTGAACCAACGGCAAAGGAAAACCTTTCTCTCTGTCTCTCTCTCTCTCTCACTGTCCACTCTGCCTGTCAAAAAAAAAAAAAAAAAAAAAAAAAAAAAGTATTCACTCCATAGACAAGACTAAGAGAGTCCTTGAGACTCAGTTTATAAAAGGGGATTTCAAAAAGTTCATGGAACAGGAATTAAAAGATAACAGGAAGACTCCATGAACTTTTTGAAGCCCCTTGATAATTGACATCATAGAAACTATGGAGCCAGGTAAAATGATTGTATTTATTTTTAATGCTTATTTATTAACTGGAGAGGAAGATAGAAAGAGAAACAAAGATGGTGAGAGGGAGAGTCCCCATCTGCTGTTTCATTCCTCAAATGATCATACTGGTTGGGACTAGATCAAGGTCAAAAGTAGCATGGGAAACTCAACCCATGTCTCTCACATGACAGGCAGGGACCCAGCAACCTGAGCCATCACCTTCCCAGGGTCTGCACTGACTGGAAACCAGAATCAGGAACCAGAACTGAGAAGCAAGGCCAGGTACTCTGAGGTGGGATGCAAGTGTCTTAGTTGTTGGGCTAAACACAAGCTCCAAAGGTAAGCATCTTTTTTTTTTTTTTTTTAAGTAACTGAGAGAACAAAAAGAAGTGGCTTTAAAAGCGATGTATGCCTTGCTTCTAGTCAATGTGGAAATTCCTTTCACTTTGTCACTGATGTAGGACTTTTCAGCTTTCATATAATTATTTATAGTGACAAGGGACTTAGTATGTCACAAAAATAGTTTTGATTGGGGGCTGGCACTGTGGTGTAGTAGGCTAAGCTTCCATCTGAGGTGCTGGTATCTTATTGGGGTGTCAGTTTGTGTTCTGGCTGCTCCTCTTCCAATCCAGCTCTCTGCTTATGGCCTGGAAAAGCGGTGGAAAATGGCCCAAGTGCTTGGATCCCTGAACCCACATGGGAGACCTGGAAGAAGCTCCTGGCTCCTGGCTTTGAATTGGCCTAGCTCCAACAGTTGGGGTCATTTGACAAGTGAACCAGCTGACAGAAGACCTTTCTCTCTATCTCCTCCTCTCTCTGTCTGTAGCTGTACCTCTCAAATAAAAAAATGAAACCTTTAAAAAATAGTTTTGATTATAAATAGACTGTTATAGTCCGCTGAACTTTGCAATTTTTACACCTTGGCTGAAGCTGTTACTCTCTGGGACTGCAAAGACTGATCATCCCCACATCTCAGGGGGTAACTGACTTTGTTTTCAAAGTCTTTTTCCTTTCTGGCAAAATATCATGATGAACTGGAGTGGCCTCTAACTAACAGACTGTCACCGACTTAGCAAAATTTGTTTGAAAATGCACACTTACAACTAAACACGTTTAGATATACTCTAAATTGCAAACAATAAAACACAGCTCTTGTAGCCTTTCACCTATGTTTCCATTATTTGTTAAAACCCTTTATGGAACTTATCATTATATTTAGTTTGCATTTATTGTTCCTGTAGTCCATGAACAAAATGCAGAGTTACGACCTGAACTGCTGCCTAACCAGGACTTACCCGACTGACATGCATGTGTGTGTGCAGAGTTTAGAGTCAGAGTTTATCTGTTTTAATATCTATTTTGTTAGTTTTGCTAAGGTTATTGTACCTTTCAAAATAAATTTGAAACTTGATTCTGTCAACCTTTATATTAACTGTGCATGATAATTTTGTTTGGTGCATGAATTGGAAAGAAAAAAAAAAAAAACTTCTGATCAAGCCATCATCTAATTCCATTTACCAAGCATTTTCTAGTAGTCAATGTGAGCTGGACACTGAAGAGATGAAAAATAAATAAATGGAGGATGCCAAATCCTATATAATCATATCCCAATGCCCTCCATGAATACCTCAATGGGGCCTGAATAATTTTTGTGGAAGTATATGAAAAGGAGAGCTTCACTCCCTCCTGAGACAGAGGATGGAGTTATGGAGAAAATGACACCTGAACTTAAAGGTCATGAAGGATGAATAGAATTTCACCAACATGGGGCCACTATGTAAATGATATTGTAGGCCAGGGAAATATCATATAGCAAAGATGCAGAGTTTGATAAATTCAGAGCATTAATGTAGGGCAAAAAGAGATAAAGGATAACTTAGGGCCTGTGGGTAGAAAGGGAGAAGATAAAAAGAATATGTTCCACAACTAGATTGCTGATTTATTGAACGCATGCCAAGCACTTTAGTGTAATTCTAAAGCACTCTGAAGTTATTCACAATTTAGAATAGGGAAACAATATGATCAGGTTTAGGTTTTAGAAAAAAAAATTAGCTGTGTTGTATACCCTGGAGAAGGTAGAAAAGGAAGAGAGATGAGCTCTAGGGCTATAGCAATTACGATAATATTAATTAATGATAATAGTAGTGAATGACATAATTTATGTGGTGTTTCTACATGTATAGTGTCTTTTAATGTCAAGGCTCATGTGAACCAGAACTGTGTTAATAGGCATGAAAAGGAGAGAATGGATTTGATGACAAAGAAGGGTAAAGTAAGGCCGGCGCCGCAGCTCACTAGGCTAATCCTCCGCCTTGCAGTGCCGGCACACCGGGTTCTAGTCCCAGTCGGGGCGCCGTATTCTGACCCGGTTGCCCCTCTTCCAGGCCAGCTCTCTGCTGTGGCCAGGGAGTGCAGTGGAGGATGGCCCAAGTGCTTGACCAGGATAAGTACCTGGCTCCTGCAATCAGATCAGCGCAGTGCGCCGGCTGCAGCGTGCCGGCCGCAGTGGCCATTGGAGGGTGAACCAACGGCAAAGGAAGACCTTTCTCTCTCTCTCTCTCTCTCTCTCTCTCTCACTGTCCACTCTGCCTGTCAAAAAATAATAATAAAAAAAGAAGGGTAGAGTAGACAGAGTTTAGCAATCATTTATATGTGGTATACAAATTAAAGGCAAATTGCATGTTACTTTGGGATTTCTAAACAAGTAAATTGAAGAACGATTGCATCAGTTGGTATCCTTGTAGGAGGCAGTCAAAATACTCAGATGGAATATCTGAGAAGAGTTTAATGAAGGACATTTTACAAAGATGAGGAAAGGCATAAGAAGACTCAATAAAGGTTATTGCCGTTAGCTGGAGACATTATCATGCCTCAGTCTGATAGGGTAAAGCAAAAGAGCAGTTGCAGTCTCCTAAAAGGAGCAGTGGACTTAAGAGAGGCTGCAATCAACTTGAATTCGCCCTGAAGGTAGAGATGTAGGGAAGTGAACACCTTTGCGGCTACCTTGCCCTGCTGCTCGTGGATATTGACTGATCTTACCCAGAAGCCAAACAGCAAGGACCTCCATTGGATTGGCCAGGGAAGGGCAGTGCCCCACACAGCTCAGCGTGATGTGAAAAAAAGTAGAAAACAGTAGTTAGCAAATCTGGAGGGGTGAACAGAAGACTTCCAGCATGAAGTACTTCTGCAGTTCATGTAATCAAGTTGTTGGTAAAATTCATTGACCTTGATCAAGTCTTGTGAACTAACTAGACACTCCTTAAAGTTTAACAGCCAAATGCTCTTCGGTATTGTCTATCCTTTGGCGTCACAGCTAAAAAATCCTCCTTACTGCATTTTGTTCTTTCTGTGATAAAACTTTGTCACGTGATTTGTTTAAATCAACACAGTGGCATGCCCACTGTCGATGAGGCTCCTAAAACCAAGTGAATTCCCAGAAACAAAGGAAAATAATTAATCTAATCAAAGACAATCTTAGGGAAGATGTATACATTCGGGATTTTTAATCCCAACTTTTTACATTCTCAGAAGATCCATGTGTAATTTTATAATTTAGTTGCCTTCCTTCCTTCCCTTTTTTCCTTCCTTCCTTCCTTCCTTCCTTCCTTCCTTCCTTTTTTTTCCTTTCTTCCTTTTTTTTTTGAGGGTCACTATCCCATCAATTTATAGGTTTTGTATCTTTTTTGTTTTTTAGGAGTAGGAAGACAGAGCTGAACACACACATGCACACACACACATACACACACAAACACACTATACACAAAAAAATAGAAAGACTGAGCCTATAAAATTAATGTTCAAATAAGCTCAATTACCCAGGGACATTTGTCTTTTAGGCTCTTGACATATTTATTATTATTCCAGCCTATTTGTTGGCCTCTAAATTTAATTAGTGCAGCATACATGTTTGAATCTTATGAAAACTGTCCATCAACTTATGCTCCTTTTGAAACATGTACTTGAGAATTTCATCTTTACCATCACCGTTCCTTATAAAACCTCCAACAAATGTACTTATATAAATAGTACCACTAATATTGCCTCGGCTTGCTTATGGCCCTACCAGTTTCCTTTTCTATATGATGGGATCTTTGTAATAAGCGACAATGTCTTGGGTGATTCAGTTGGGGTTTAGTAAATGATTATTGAATGAATGAATGAATGAATCAGTGGATGACGAACAGATGAAAGAATGGAGGAAGTAGTGAAGTGGCAAGTGTTGAAAAGTCATCAAACTTGTTTCTCTGTGTACCCTTGGAACTGATTTCCCTTTTCCATTTATAATAATGCTATACACATTCATCTGTCATTCACATCTTTTCATAGCTACTCTGTGGTAAATGAGATTTTCTTAGAGGCCATAAAACTGTTGAAATCTGCAATTTCATTAGGCATTCAAGTTCTACCATAAAACTTAATGACTAAGCAGATCAACATGGAGATGATTTTGTAAGAATAAAGCTCACAGACACACACATCATAATTGCAAGGCTACTGTACAGTTTAAGCAATTCAGACAAGCCAGCTGCTCCAAAAAGAAATAAATATGCCTTCCTGACAGCTTTGATCAGCCTAATTGTGCTTATAACTCTTTCAATGCATACTTGATTTTGATTGGGATATTCTTATTATACCATGTGATCAAGTCACATGGTCCCATAGCATTCTGTCTTTTCCAAAAGCCCTGTGCTTTTTGATTAGTCCAATTACATATCTCCCATTCCAACCCACAAACTTATCTCCATTTCACAGATGAAGAGACTAAGGCAAAGTTTGATGCAAGTTGACACCATAATCAGGATTATGTCTGATAAATATGAGTTTATGTTGTGTCGTAGTTAAAGACTGTTAACTAAAATGATACATCTGATAATAGTTCTTATGAAAGTATCATGAGCTAAGTACTCTCATAAATTGTTACTGCAAATGTAAATTGGAACAATCTTTCTGAAAAGTCATTTGACAATATGTGTTCAAAGCAGTAAAGATGGTCATACTCCCTGACAATGTAGTGTTCTGGGAATACATACTAAGATTTAAAACGGTGACATGTTTAAGACTTATACAAAATTTCAGCACTAATAACCACTATTTATTGCACACATGACACAATGTCCACCATATAAAAATATGAGAGTGGTATTATTCTTCCCATCACTCAGATAAAACAGCAGAGACCTAAAAATAAATAAAATAACAAGAGCAAAAAGGGTGATGTAACAACCAATGACAATTTGGATGGTAAAAACAATTGGAATTCAATATTATTTATTACACAAAATGTGGAAACTAACTGAATTCTTGATATGAAGGATAGATATGAATATGTTAAATAAGAGAATGTACTATGATTACAATTATACTTTAAATAATTAAAGTAGTATTTGTTATTTATATCACAAACAAACATTATTGAAGACTTAGCATTTTGTGGGCATTTTCTAGGTCCTGACGTTACACACATCTGGAGACTAGTCAAGAGGTCAGGGCTAGAGATAAAATGTTATAATATAAGTTCTGAGGCATTGAATGAGATCAATGAGGGGAAAGAGTAGGTTAAACAAAAGGCTCAAGGGCCAACTCCTGAGAGATTCAAGGCTAAGAGGATAGGGAGAAGGTGGAAGTCAAGAATGCAGATTAAGAGACTGCGTCTGCTGAGCTGGGAGAAGAGTGAGCTTTGGGAATCAAGCAAAGAAAATATTGAATGAAAGAAGGCATGGTTAACTGAGGAAACTGCTAGTGAGCCATTGAGTGAAATATGGAAGACATGGATTTGGCAATTATTTCCAAAGCTTGACTCAAAAGCCTAGGGGAGGAAAGGCAAGCAGAGAAATTATAGAAAGCAAATATAGGCCGCTTTCTGTGAGTTTTATTATAAAGAGGATCAGTGGGTGGAAGCTAATGGATAGTTCAAGGAAGGGTTTTTCTATTTATTTAATTTTCTATTTATTTAATTGCTTCATGTTGGATCATAGAATTACTGTAGGGAGGGGAATCTGACCATTCTAGAAAGACGGGTTAGATACACGAGTGATGTCCTTGAGTACATGATAAGAGATGGGCATATCCTTGGGGTTTCCCTCAGGTAGCAGCCTTAGCAGTTGACTTATTGTAACAGAACATCAGGAAGAGCACATAGGTTCATATAAATGTGAAAAACATAAATATTTCTTGATCATTTTCCTGTGACATCAGAAATAGGATCATAAGCTGAGTGTCTGCTGAGAGAAAGGAATTGCTGGGGACATGAAGAGAGATGCTGAGAGTTTTCTAGGAAGTACGAGTGGGATTGACCTCTGCAGTTCAGAGAGAACGGCCAGGCAGTATTTAGAGTCCATTTAGTAAAGGTTAAACTGCCACACTGAAGAGGGGTGCTATACATTAAAGACAAAATTCTCAAAGGAAGTAGAAATTTCTTCTTAAGGAGCAAAAAAGAGAATTAATGTATAGGGAGCTATAAAACTCTAAAAGTCCAGTGCCATCTGGGACATGGTAAATGCTTCCATCCCCCAAAGACAAATGGCCCTTGCTTGAAAATGATGCCGGGAAAGTAACATCGTCAGCTGTGAGTTCAGGCTGAATTAAAGCAAAAAGATTAAGACAATGCCCAGAGGAGTAGAGGAGGACGAAGAGGATTTTGGTGACAACAGACTGTGAGTTATGGAATTGATTGGAAAATGTGAGTCAGTTAGGAAAGTGTGTAGAAATGAGAGTTGGGTTTCTTGAGGTATCTGAGGTTAGCAGTGACAGAGGAAGTGTTGTATGTGGTATCTGGCGGAATAGGATGCCCCGAGTCAGGCACCTTGGCAAGTTAATTTTGTGCTAAAAGTGATAAAGGGGCACTAGAATCAAGATCTCTCTGACTCCCCCTCACCCTTCTGTTTCCTGTACTTCCTTGCCCCTCAAAGCAAAGCATAAAACCTAGAGAGGCCAGTCTTTAACCTACCTCCATGAAAGTAGATCATAAGATCTACATGTGACAGATGTCCTGCCCAACACCCAAAAGAAAGAAATGGAAACATGCCAAGAAGTTTCTGAACACCAGGCCTTCCTAGGTTCCCCCCAGTTTATTAGCATAGGCCATGATCCCTTTAACAATCACGTTTCTTTGTAACTATCCACTTTTTTCATCAGACTCAGCATAAAAAATGCATTTTCTTTTTGTGCTTGCGTCTTTGATTCTTTGTATCTGAAGACTCCTCCTGTTTCATGCATAACTTTGACTAAACAAATATGTTTTTCTCTTGTTGATCTGTCTTTCATTGTAGGGATGTCAGTCATGACCCATGCAATGGGTGAGGAAAAAATGTTATCATTTTCTCTCTTACATATGCCCTGATAGTTACTCATAGAATATATGCATGATTTTTTTTAAAAAAAGAGATTTATTTATTTGAAAGTCAGAGTTATACAGGGAGAGAGGATAGTCAGAGAGAGAGAGAGAGAGAGAGAGAGGTCGTCCATCCGCTGGCCACAATGACTGGAGGTGGGTCGATCCAAAGCCAGGAGGCAGGAGCTTCCTCCAAGTCTCCCACATGGGTGCAGGGGCCCAAGGACTGGGACATCCTCTACTGCTTTTCCAGGCCACAGCAGAGAGCTGGATCGGAAGTGGAGCAGCTGGGACTCGAACTAGCACCCATATGGGATGCCAGCACTACAGGGAGCAGCACCAGCCCTCAGAAGGTATGCATTCCATGTGTAGTCCATTTAATGGCGTTGGAGTTCTAGCCAATTAGCTTTTTAGCAAAACTTTTAAATTTTTTTTTAAGTTTTATTTATTTATTTGAAAGGCAGAAATACAGAAAGAGGAGGGAGGGAGTGTGGAAGGGAGAGAAGAAGAGCTTGATCTTCCATTTGCTGGTTCACTCCCCAAATGGCTGCATTGCACAGGACTGGGCTAGGCTGAAGCCAGGAGCCAAGAGCCAGGAGCTTCTTCTGGGTCTCCCATATGGGTGCAGGGGCCCAAGTGCTTGTGCCATCTTGGCTGCTTTCCCAGGCTCACTAGTAGGAAGCTGGGTCCGAAGAGGAGCAGCCAGTACTCGAACGGGCACACATACGGCATGCTGGCACTGCAGGCGGGGGCTTAATGTTCTACATCACAGCGCCAGCCCTGTCAATTGAATTTTTAAATTTATTTTTTAATTAAATGTTTATTTAATAATCACCTTATTTGTAATCATTACAAATAATTGTATATATTTATGGGGTTGTATCATCAATTTTTCATTAATAAATACGTGAGAGAAACTGCTTAGGAAGGAACATGGTTTGTTTATTTTAGCTGATAGCTTTGGAGGCTCATAGTCCACGACTGGGTAGCCCCATTGGTTTCTGCATTTGGGGAGATCAGAGGATGATAGATGATCACAAGGTGAACCAGAAAGAGAGGATAGCTAAGCTGAACTTGGCTTAAAAAAATTCTCTTTTTAGAACTGCCTTCTGTGGACACATTTCTTGGGACCTAATATCGTTTTGGGCATATCTCCTCGACACCATAATTGCACCAAGTCTCCAGCATTAATCAGTTAACTCCTAACATTACCATTATCCATTAACCATTTACAGAAGACTTTGAGGCCAAGT